>NC_133129.1:114937308-115237308 GCF_048418815.1 Hemitrygon akajei | reverse complement strand
TTTTAAACCTGCATAACTCCAGTCAGACTGTCGAGGTACCATTCGAACAAACATTGGCAAGTGGGCAGACCTAGAGTACACAAGACAGAAGCATTAAATGAGCAACCCTGTCACATTCTTAATTAAATAAACCTAAAATTAAATTAAGTTAAATCACATGATAATTTAAGGGGGAAGGAGGGGGAGGGGCAGGCCGGGACCGGAGGTGGTGGGGTGGGCCAGGATCAAAGTTGGGGGAGGTGCAGAACATGACCAGGGGTGGGGAGGCGTGCTGGGACCAGAGTGGGGAGCAGACCAGAGTGGATGGGGGCAGGGCCAGGACCAGAGTGGGGGTGCGAGTCGGGATCACAGTGGGGGGGGGGGGGCAGGATCAGAGTGGGGGGGGCGGGGGAAGGACGGGACTGAAGGAGCAGGCCAGGAGCAGAGTGGAGGATTGCTGTGTAAATGGTCAGAGAGAATAAGAGTTGAGGGTTATTGGCAACAGAAAGAAATGGAGCAGGACAGAGACTCAAAAGAGAAAAGGAGGGGGTAGAGAGAGAATGCTGCAAACATTAAGATGAGATTATTAGATATGCATAGCTATAACAGAAATAAGTTTTATTCTGTGAGTTACATTGGAAATGGGGAATTGTACTGCTGCAGAGGGAAATAGAGGTAGAGAGATATGGAATTACTGGGTGAAGAGAGGCTGCTATACACACAAGGGCAAAGTAGGAGAGATTTGCATACAGCAAGATTGAGTGGGAGATTACATTGATATATTATAGAGAACAACTGACTTGTATGTGGACTCAGAAATAGAGATCTCTTAGCATCCTAGCTGGTATCTCAACCAAATCCAGAATGAAAACCAACTTCCCAATGTTATTTGCAGAAGAGTATTGTATTATAGATGGCTGTTACATTTATTATCTTCCCTTTGTCAACACACCATCCATGTTAAACCATCTGTGAGGAGCAGCAGGCCACTATAGAAAAGCACACCCTTCTTTTCAGTGGGCAATATTTACCCTCACATGACTTTCATCGGCAAGGACTGGAAGACAAGGTGGTGTAGTCCTCTTATGTGACAGTCTCCATCTGAAGTGCTGCGTCAGATTTAGATTCTGAGCCTTCCATTTCTCTGGTTACTCTTTGTCCAGTCCCAATTCTCTCTGATCTCCTCTCTCTCATCCAGTTTATTCTTGGTCAGTAGTGCCCAGCTCCCAGTGCACCTTCTTCACACCTCTCAGCCCATGTTACACTCCTTGCAGTTCAAGTTTCACTCAGACTGCAGTCTGTTTATTCTTAAGACATTCAGTGTAGATACACTTAGCTACAATCACACTACAGTGCAGGCAACCATCTACATCAATCCAGTTACTCTCTCTGTGTTACAAGTTAACTGAGAACAACACAGTTACTTTCAGGTCGCACTCCCTTGTTTCAATCACTCCAAGTTACAATTTGGGTTAATCATAGTCTCAGTTCCCTGTTTGTGTTACCACTGACATGGTTACCCTTAGTGCTAGTCCTGCTTGTTGTCAACCCTCATTCCAGACTACCGTACTCACAAGACTACACCCATATAGTTAATTACACAGCACAGACACATGTCCATCAGCCCAACTTATCCAGCTGAGCTAGTCCCAATCAAAATTCAAAATAAATGTATTATCAAAGTACATTTACCATTTATTATACAACACTGAGAATTATTTTCTTCTGGGTACATTCAATAAATCCAATAACCATAACAGAATCAATGAAAAACCGCATCAACTGGGCAGACAACCAGTGTGCAAAAGCCAATAAACTGTGCAAATAAAAAAAGAAAGAAAGAATAATAATAAATAAATAAACAATCAATATTGGGAACATGAGATGACAAGTCCTTAGAAGTGAATCCATAGGTTATGGGAACATTTCAATGATGGGGCAAGCGATGTTGAGTGAAGCTATCCCTTCCATTTAAAGAGCCTGATTGTTGAGGGGTAGTAACTGTCCCTGAACCTGATAATGAGAGTCCTGAGGCTCCTGTACCTTCTTCCTTGCTTGTGCTTGGGCTATACTCCTCTAATGCATTCATATTCAAGTATTGTACGTGTATAAATGTATTTTAAACATTGTAATTGCACCACCTCTATAACTTCCTCTAGCAGCTCATTCCACATACCCATCATGGACTGTGTGAAAAGTGTGCCTTGATGGCCTCTTAAATCTTTTCTTTTTCATGCCCCCTAGTTTTAGACTCCTCTGTCCTGTGGGGGGAAAATCTGTGACCATTCACCTTATCTACACCCCTCATGGTTTTATAAACTTCTGTAAGGTCAACATGCAGCCTTTTTAGCTCCATGGAAAAAAGTTCAAGCATTTCCTTATAAATTCAAGCCCAGGCTGCCCTTATAATTCAAGCTCTCCAGTTCTGATAATATTCTCCTAAATCTTTTCTGCATCCTTTCCAGTTTAATGAAATCCTTCCAATAACTTGGTACCAGAACTACCCACAAAACTCCGTGTGGCCTCAGCAAAGACTAGTATAATTCTAGCATGATGTGTCTGAGACCCCTGTGTTCAATGCCCTGACTGACAAAGTTAAAAGTGCCAAACACCTTCTTCACAACCCTTTCAAACTGTGTCTCCACTTTCAATATACTATGTTTGCTGTATCCCTAGATCTCTCTGTTCTACAACACACTCCAGGATCCTACTTTGTGTCCCACCCTAGTTTAACTTGTCAGACATGACTACAGTCATTCTATACCCATAGTTTTGGTTAAACTTTGTCCTATTCTTGTGTATTCTTGTATGGTCTAACATACCTAGTAGCAGCTGATATAATTGTTGCATTTCCCAGCTCCTCTGCCAGCAGTGCGAACTGGTTGACGTATTCATCTCCACAGAGTCGGCAGGAATGATACTGTGCCTGTCTCATGTAGGGGCTTCCCACTCCAACTTCCAGACTGATATAGTTGATCTTCATTCTTCTCTGCAGGCTGCGCACCTGCTCAATGAACCAGTCCTTTGCCTCCTCATTGCTGATGTTCAACTTCACCGCAAACCTCCCCCTCCACTTCATCAGGATGGGCCCCTGGGCAAAACAAGGACAGAGTGATTTGGACCTGTACACAGAGTGTCACTATACAAATCCACCAGGTTATCCTGTACACAGAGTGTCACTCTACAAATTCTAACAGTCACATGAAAGAGTGATTTCGACCTGTACAAAGATTGTCACTCTACAGGTGTCACAGGTGAATTTGTAGAGTGACACTCCGTGTACAGGCCAAAATCACTCTTTCACAGACTGTTAGAATATGTATAGTGACACTCTGTGTACAGGGGACCCTGGGAATTTGTATAGTGACACACTGTGTACAGGAGCCCCTGTACACAGAGTGTCTGAACAAATTCACCAGGGACCCATGTACACAATGCGTCACTCTACAAAGGGAATATTTCCCATGCCCATATAGGCAATTTTGGCTGATAACAAGGGTACATAAATACTATTGATAACCTTGGGTGAAATGGACTCTAAAAATATGGAAAACTATTATAAAAGAATATAAACTAGCGGGAGATATTGCAGTTCTTAAGTGGTGTGAATATGACTCGGATTTTACGCCAAATAAACTGGTTGCTAGATTTAAGGACTGGACAGCTAAAGGAAGAAAAGTTCTTTGCAATATAATGAAAGAAGGAACACTGTTCAGTTTTGAAATGCTTAAAGAGAAATACATTAGAAAAACAAGACTTTTATCAGTATTTACAGATGCAACGGTATGTTAATAAGATGGTTAAAAATGTAACCAAGGCAAGAACATGTTTGATAGAGCTATTTAGAAAAGCATATAATTCAGATAACAGTAGTAGAAGCATTTCAAGCGAGTATAAGGGTTTGTCAAATCTTAAAACACATTCAACTTCATACACTAAAACAAAATGGGAGAAGGAAGGAGGGATAATTATATCTGACGAAGAATGGACAATAATATGGAGGTGCCAATGGAAGTGTACCAGTTCACAGAAATGGAGGGAGTTTGGATGGAAAAGCTTGATATTTTATTACACCCTCTCAGAAGTCCCATTATGACAGTAACTCCCTATTTGCTGGAGAAATTGTGGAAATCAAAATGCAAACCATTATCATATTTTCTGGGAATGCTCAGAAATGGAGACATCTTTAAATGTGAAATACACTTAGAAAGTAAGACCATATATTTTGGGTATATACCTCAAGAATGGTTGAAAAGAGATAAATATTTTTTGAATATACTGCTGGTGGCTGGTAAAAACTCTTACTAGGAAACGGTTATCACAGGAGAGCCCAACTTTAAATGCATGGATGGAAAATACAATAGACATTTACAAATTGGAGAAGATAACAGCATCTATTAATCATAAGCTGGAAAAATTGGATTCATACTGAGAAAAATGATTTCATTACATAACACCTCATAGGCCTGATTTTATCCTCACAAATCAATGAATATGTTGTAAAAAAAAAATCACTCCCTACTTGTACATAGTTTCTCCTTTCATTTGTCCTTTCTTTCCTCTCTTTTCTATACGTGAATACCTCAGATAAATATTATGTGGAGATTTTGGCACCTATGACAATATCATATATATGTACAATATCTGAAATACATCTTATAGAAATGTTTGTTTGATGATGAACTTCCATAAAAACTAAATTACACAAAAAAAACAAATTTGCGAGGGAAGCCTGAAAACAGAGTGTTGCTATACAAAATCATGAAGGAAACCTGTACACAGAGTGTAACTATACAAATTCTAACAGACAGTGAAAGAGTTATTTGGAACTGTACACAGAATGTGACTAGACAAATTCAGCAGGGACCACTGTACACACAGTTACTATACAAGTTCACCAGGAACCCCTATACACAGTGTGTCACTATACAAATTCACCAGAGACCCCTGTACAGAGAGTGTCACTATACAAATTCACCACAGACCCCTGTACAGAGAGTGTCACTATACAAATTCACCAGGAACCCCTATACACAGTGTGTCACTATACAAATTCACCAGAGACCCCTGTACAGAGAGTGTCACTATACAAATTCACCAGAGACCCCTGTACAGAGAGTGTCACTATACAAATTCACCAGGAACCCCTATACACAGTGTGTCAGTCTACAAATTCACCAGTGACACCTGTACACAGGGAGTCACTCCACAAATTCACCAGAGACCCCTGTACAGAGAGTGTCACTATACAAATTCACCAGAGACCCCTGTACAGAGAGTGTCACTACACAAATTCACCAGAGACCCCTGTACAGAGAGTGTCACTATACAAATTCACCAGGAACCCCTATACACAGTGTGTCAGTCTACAAATTCACCAGTGACACCTGTACACAGGGAGTCACTCCACAAATTCACCAGAGACCCCTGTACACAGAGTATCTTTCCCAAACTTCACCAGGGACTCCTGTAGACATATTGCCACTACACAAATTCACCCGGGACCCCTGTAGACTGTGCATCACTATACATATTCGAACAATCAGTGAAAGACTGAGTGATTTGTACCTGTGCAGAGTGTCACTATACAAACTTATGATGGGCACCTGTGCACACTGTCACTATACAAACTCACCAGAGACCTTTGTACACAGAGTGACACTATACAAATTCATGATGCCAGCCTGAAAACAAGAATGTCACTATACAAATTCATGAGCAGCACCTGTACACAGAACATCATTGTACATATTCTGTCAATGAAAGAGTGATTTGGACATCTACACACAGTGCCACTATACACCAGGAACCCCTGTCCACAGAGTGTCAATCCACAAATTCACCAGTTTCCCCTGTACACAGAGAGTCATTCCACAGATTCACCAGGGACGCCTGTACACACTATGTCACTATACAAATTCACCAGAGACACCTATACACAAAGTGTCACTCTACAAATTCACCAGGGACCCCTGTACACAGTGTGTCACTCCACAAATTAAACAGCGACCCCTGTACACAATGTAGCACTATACAAATTCACCAGGGACACCTATACACAAAGTGTCACTCACAAAATTCATCAGGGACCCCTGTAGACAGATTGCCATTCCACAAATTCACCAGGAAACCCTGTACACAGTGTGTCACTCCTCAAATTCACCAGCAACCCATGCACACAGAGTGTCACTCCCAAAATTCACTCGAGACCAGTGTACACAGAGTCTTGCTTGGCACCCCTATATACAGAGAGTCATTCTACAAATTCACCAGGGACACAGGCACACAGTATCACTCCATAAATTCACTAGGGATAACTGTACACACTGTGTCACTATACAAATTAACCAGAGACCCCTATACACAGAGAGTCACTACAAATTCACCAGGGACACCTGTACAAAGAGTGTCCCTCCCAAAATTCATCAGGGTCCCCTGTACACAGAGTGTCACTCCACAAACTCACCAGAGACCCATACACACAATGTGTCACATTACAAGTTCACCAGGGACCCCTGTACACAGAGCGTCACTGTAGAAATTCACCAGAGACCCCTATACATAGAATGTCACTCTACAAATTCACCAGAGACCCCCATACACAGAGTGTCACTCCACAAGTTCACCAATCAACCCTGTATACAGACTGTCACTCGATAAATTCATCAGGGACCATTGTACACAGAGTGTCATTTCCAAAATTCACCAGGGACCACAGGTGACAGATAGTCACTCTACAAATTCACCAGAGACCCCTTTACACAGAGTGTAATTCTACAAATTTACCAAGGGCCCCTCTACACAAAACATCACTATACATATTCTAACAGTAAATGAAAGAGTGATTTGGACATGTATACAGAATGTCACTAACCCAGAACCCCTGTACACAGAGTGTCACACTACAAATTCACCAGGGCCCCTGTTCACAGAGTGTCACTCTACAAATACAGCAGAGACCCCTATATACAGAGTGTCACTGCGTGTATTCAAACATTCAGTGAAAGAGTGATTTTGAAAGGCTGTCACTATACAAATTTACAAGGGACCACTCTATGCAGAGTGTCACTCCACAAATTCATGAGGGAACCCTGGACATGGAGTGCACTCCACAAATTAACCATGGACTCTAGTACAGAATATGTCACTATACAAACTCATCAAGGACCCCTATACACAGAGTGTCAATCTACAAAATCACTGGGGATCACTGTACCCAGAGTGTTACTCCTCAAATTCACCAGGAACCCTGTAAACAGAATGTCACTCCACAAATTCACAGGCACCTTTGTACACAGAGTGTCACTCCACAGATTTACCAGGGACCACTATACATAGAACATAGAATAGTACAGCACATTACAGGTCCCTCGGCCCACAATGTTGTTCCGACCCTCAAACCCTGCCTCACATATGACCCCCCCCACCTTAAATTCCTCCATGTACCCGTCTAGTAGTCTCTTAAACTTCACTAGTGTATCTGCCTCCACCACTGACTCAGGCAGTGCATTCACACACCAACCACTCTCTGAGTGAAAAACCTTCCTCTAATATCCCCCTTGAACTTCCCTCCCCTTACCTTAAAGCCATGTCCTCTTGTACCGAGCAGTGGTGCCCTGCAGAAGAGGCGCTGGCTGTCCACTCTATCTATTCCTCTTAATATCTTATACACCTCTATCATGTCTCCTCTCATCCTCCTTCTCTCCAAAGAGTAAAGCCCTAGCTCCCTTAATCTCCCTTAATTCATACTCTCTAAATCAGGCAGCATCCTGGTAAATCTCTTCTGTACCCTTTCCAATGCTTCCACATCCTTCCTATAGTGAGGTGACCAGAAATGGACACAGTACTGCAAGTGTGGCCTAACCAGAGTTTTACAGAGCTGCATCATTACATCGCGTCTCTTAAACTCTATCCCTCGACTTATGAAAGCTAACACCCCATAAGCTTTCTTAACTACCCTATCTACCTCTGAGGCAACTTTCAGGGATCTGCGGACATGTACCCCCAGATCTCTCTGCTCCTCCACACTACCAAGTATCCTGCCATTTACTTTGCACTCTGCCTTGGAGTTTGTCCTTCCAAAGTGTACCACCTCACACTTCTCCTGGTTGAACTCCATGCGTCACTTCTCAGCCCACTTCTGCATCCTATCAATGTCTCTCTGCAATCTTCGACAATCCTCCACACTATCTACACCACCACCAACCTTTGTGTCGTCTGCAAACTTGCCAACCCACCCTTCTACCCCCATATCCAGGTTGTTAATAAAAATCACGAAAAGTAGAGGTCCCAGAACAGATCCTTGTGGGACACCACTAGTCACAACCCTCCAATCTGAATGTTCTCTCTCCACCACGACCCTCTGCCTTCTGCAGGCAAGCAAATTCTGAATCCACCTGGCCAAACTTCCCTGGATCCCATGCCTTCTGACTTTCTGAATAAGCCTACCGTGTGGAACCTTGTCAAATGCCTTACTAAAATCCATGTAGATCACATCCACTGCACTACCCTCATCTATATGCCTGGTCACCTCCTCAAAGGACTCTATCAGGCTTGTTAGACACGATCTGCCCTTCACAAAGCCATGCTGACTGTCCCTGATCAGACCATGATTCTCTAAATGCCCATAGATCCTATCTCTAAGAATCTTTTCCAACAGCTTTCCCACCAGAGACATAAGGCTCACTGGTCTATAATTACCCAGACTATCCCTACTACCTTTTTTGAACAAGGGGACAACATTCGCCTCCCTCCAATCCTCCGGTACCACTCCCGTGGACAACGAGGACATAAACATCCTAGCCAGAGGCTCAGCAATCTCTTCCCTCGCCTCATGGAGCAGCCTGGGGAATATTCCGCCAGACCCCGGGGACTTAACCGTCCTAATGTATTTTAACAACTCCAACACCTTCTCTCCCTTAATCTCAACATGCTCCAGAACATCAACCTCACTCATGTTGTCCTCACTGTCATCAAGTTCCCTCTCATTGGTGAATACCGAAGAGAAGTATTCATTGAGGACTTTGCTCACTTCCACAGCCTCCAGGCACATCTTCCCACTTTTATCTCTAATTGGTCCTACCTTCATTCCTGTCATCCTTTTGTTCTTCACATAATTGAAGAATGCCTTGGGGTTTTCCTTTACCCTGCTCGCCAAGGCCTTCTCATGCCCCTTTCTTGCTCTTCTCAGCCCCTTCTTAAGCTCCTTTCTTGCTACCCTATATTCCTCAGTAAACCCATCTGGTCCTTGCTTCCTAAACCTCATGTATGCTGCCTTCTTCCACCTGACTAGATTTTCCACTTCACTTGTCACCCATGGTTCCTTCACCCTACCATTCTTTATCTTCCTCACCGGGACAAATTTATCCCTAACATTCTGCAAGAGATCCTTAAACATCGACCATATGTCCACAGTACATTTCCCTGCAAAAGCATCATCGCAATTCACACCCGTAAGTTCTAGCCTTATAGCCTCATAATTTGCCCTTCCCCAATTAAAAAATTTCCTGTCCTCTCTGATTCTATCCTTTTCCATGATAATGCTAAAGGCCAGGGAGCGGTGATCACTATCCCCCAGATGCTCACCCACTGAGAGATCTATGACCTGACCCAGTTTGTCACCTAATACTAGATCTAGTATGGCATTCCCCCAGTCGGGGAACCATGGACTCTAGTACAGAATATGTCACTATACAAATTCACCAAGGACCCCTATATACAGAGTGTCAATCTACAAATTCACTGGGGATCACTATACCCAGAGTGTTACTCCTCAAATTCACCAGGGACCCCTATATACAGAGTGTCAGTACATGTATTTAAACATTCAGTGAAAGAGCAATTTCGACCTGCAGAAAGACTGTCACTATACAAATTCACCATGGACCCCGGAACACAGAGTGTCACTATACAAATTCACCAGGGACCCCTGTGCACAGAGAGTCACAATTTATTTCTAACATTCAGTGAAAGAGTAATTTCGACCTCTACACAGAATGCCACTCCACAAATTCACCAGGGACCCCTGTGCAAAGATTCTCACTACACAAATTCACCACAGACTCCTGTACAAAGTGGGTCACTACAAATATTCTAACTGTGAAAGAGTGATTACCACCTGTACATAGAGTGCCACTACACAAATTCACCTGGGACCCCTGTACATACAGTGTCACTCTACAAATTCACCAGAGACAACTGTACACAGAGAGTCATTCCAGAATTTCATCAGGGACCCCTGTATACAGAGTGTCACTCCACAAATTCATGAGGGAACCCTAGACATGGAGTGCACTCCACAAATTAACCATGGACTCTAGTACAGAATATGTCACTATACAAATTCACCAAGGACCCCTATACACAGAGTGTCAATCTACAAAATCACTGGGGATCACTGTACCCAGAGTGTTACTCCACAAATTCACCAGGAACCCCTGTACACAGTGTAACTCTGCAAATTCACCAGTTTCCCCTGTACACAGAGTGTCACTCTACAAATTAAACAGCAACCCCTGTACACAAAGTAGCACTATACAAATTCACCAGAGACACCTATACACAATGTGTCACTACAAATTCACCAGGAACCCTGTATACAGAATGTCACTCCACAAATTCACAGCCACGCTTGTACACAGAGTGTCACAACATAAATTCACCAGGGAGCCCTGTACACAGAATGTCACTCCACAAATTCACAGCCACACTTGTACACAGAGTGTCACACCATAAATTCACCAGGGAGCCCTGTACACAGAATGTCACTCCACAAATTCACTGGCACCCTTGTACAAAGAGTGTCACTCCATAAATTCACTTAGGGACCCATGTACATAGATTGTCACGAGACAATTTCACCAGGGAGCCCTGTACACAGAGCATCACTATACATATTCTAACAGTCAATGTAAGAGTGATTTGGACGTGTATACCAAGTGTCACTATACAAATTCACCTGGGATCGCTATACACAAAGTGTCACTCTACCAATTCCCCAGGGACCCGTGCACACTGAAGGTCACTGCACATGTTCTAACAGTTAGTGGAAGAGTAATTTTGACAGATACATAGCGTGCCACTACACAAATTCACCTGGGACACAGAAACATAGAAAATAGGTGCAGGAGTAGGCCAATCGGCCCTTCGAGCCTGCACCGCCATTCAGTATGATCATGGCTGATCATCCAACTCAAAACCCTGTACCTGCTTTCTCTCCATACCACCTGATCCCTTTAGCCACAAGGGCCATATCTAAAATCCTCTTAAATATAGCCAATGAACCGGCCTCAACTGTTTCCTGTGGCAGAGAATTCCACAGATTCACCACTCTCTGTGTGAAGAAGTTTTTCCTCATCTCGGTCCTAAAAGGCTTCCCCTTTATCCTTACACTGTGACCCCTCGTTCTGGACTTCTCCAACATCGGAAATAATCTTCCTGCATCTAGCCTGTCCAATCCCTTTAGAATTTTATACGTTTCAATAAGATCCCCCCTCAATCTTCTAAATTCCAGCGAGTATAAGCCTAGTCGATCCAGTCTTTCTTCATATGAAAGTCCTGCCATCCCAGGAATCAATCTGGTGAACCTTCTTTGTACTCCCTCTATGGCAAGAATGTCTTTCCTCAGATTAGGGGACCAAAACTGCACACAATACTCTAGGTGCGGTCTCACCAACGCCTTGTATAACTGCAGTAGAACCTCCCAGCTCCTGTACTCAAATCCTTTTGCTATGAATGCCAATGTGTTGCCCTTAAGGCATTCGTTTAGTTTATTATATTTTCGCTTTAGTAATTCTTTGTAATCATTTCCTAGTTAAAGTTATGGCTGTTGAAAGTAAATTCGTTGTCTGTAATATATTGCGGCATACGATGACGTCACACCTGGTTTCGCCGCGTCTTGTGGGAAAATACCGGTTTGGAGAAACGGGAAGGCGGGGGCTTGTGTGTGCAGGATCAGTGCGAGAAAAGTTTTCTTTGTACGCACTAGAAACATCATAGAAGCAACGCCGTAAGTTCATAAGATAATCGATATGTTGAAGTAAAAATGTTAACGCTGATTCTGTTAAAAGTAATGACGGTTGATAAAGTTTATGTTCTTTGTTATTTAAAGAGTTGCTGATAGTTTGTGTTGAAGTGTATTTAAAGCCAGTCGATGGCGTAGGTAGATTCTGACTGTATGTTGTACTTTAATGTAATATAGTTTGTAGTTTTACTTTTATAAGTATTTATGATGTAAATGCTATGCCAAGAAGGAAACAAATGCTGTATATATTTTGTATTGTTTTATCAACAGTTTTCACCATACGTTAATACGAAAGAGTGAACAGTAAACGGTTAATCTTACTGGGATCGCGCCTCAATGACTCCGGTTTAAACTTGGTGTTTAGTTCAGAGTTTTTACACCTGTGCGAGAACACTACAGTGAAAAGGCGGCATTACCTGGTGTTTCGACAAGTGGTACGATGGCCACGCGCTCAAGTGTCAAATCCTTGCCATCCAGTGCCAGGAGCAGTAGGGCATCAACAAATAAGATTGCCCACGCAAGAGCTAAAGCAGAAATCACCAAGGTGCGAGCATCATATGCTCAACAGGAAACAAAGCTGAAAATGGAAGCGGCTGCCAGAGAAGCCGAAAACCAGTTGGAAAAGGTAAGGAGAGAGTCAGAGTTAGAAGTGCTGACGCTACACCGAGAAGTCGAAGCTGCCAGGGTGGAAGCAGAAATATTAGAAAACGCTGAAGAAATGCACGTTCTGGAAGAAGTAAAATCTACTTCAGAAAAGACCAGATTGGAATGCACTAGCGCAGGGGTGGGCAAACTTTTTGACTTGTGGGCCACAAAGGGTTCTAAAATTTGACAGGGGGGCCAGACCAGGAGCAGATGGACGGAGTGTTTTGGTAATACACCTCATAAGAGAAAATAAAATATCATGGGATATGTAGAAAACATGTGCTTTAATTTCAATTGAAAATGAACAAATGCATTACAACAAAATATCTGTCTTTGAAGTCCCATGGTATTTAGCTATTTATTGAAATGACTTTTAAAACACTGAAAATTAAATGAATAAAATACAGCTTGTTTTAATAGTAACAGTTATTATTTTAAAGTACTGAAAATTCTGTTACCCTTCAAGATATTATCATCATCACTCTCCTCCTGACTGTCTTTATTTCAAAAACAGTAGGAGATGCAGGTCTACTTGTCCTGCTCCTTCTTATTCAATTGTCCCGTGCCAAAACTCAACAACGACCAGCACAAGGACAGAACAGTGACAGCGCGTCAGTATGCGGAGCGCATTATTTGATCTGGAGCGCATTTTTTATTTTGAGAACGTACGTGCACCTGCGCACTACTCATCACTTAACAGAAATGACATGTAACATGTAAGGCTTATTGAAAAAAATATTTTCAAATGCATTTTTTACATAACACAACGAAGAAACTTATTTTTAATTTCAGTGGGAACAGTGTTGTTGGTCTCCCTTTTTAGCCAGCGCATCAAAGTCTGGATTTAGTTTTGTTGTGGCGAAAATGCCAGAATTGCGGGGAAAAAAACGTTAACAAGGTTTATTAATATAATTTCATCAAGTTCTGCGGGCCGGATTAAAAAGCTTAACGGGCCGCATATGGCCCCCGGGCCGTAGTTTGCCCATGCCTGCACTAGCGACTACATCCGATCTCCAATGGACCTGAAGATTCGTTCTTCCTCTCCATACTTATATGCTAACGTCCCATATCATGAGGAGTCAAAGAGAAGTCCAATTGCATCACATCCACTGAGGAAGATAATTTACCCTTGCAAATTCACGACAAATTCAAAAATGAAAGGGCTGATGACAAATACTTCTCGACACCAAACTTACCAGATTTGGCGAGAGAAGAGGTAAAGGCTGAATTCAGAACAGCAAATCCCATAACAAACATACACCCTCAATCATATACCCCTCGACAAATTCCCCCAGCCAGTGTGCCACTTGCGGTTGAACCCATGGCACAGTATTCAGCACAACAAGATCTCGTCACTTCAGGACTATACCAGTTTGACGATAAGCCTGAAAATTACCATGCATGGTACTCCTCATTCACCAATGCTATCAGTGGAGCCCACCTCGAAGCAACTCAAGAGTTGGATCTTATGACAAAATGGCTGGGAAAAGAATCATGCGAACAGGTGAGACACATATGTTCACTGTACATCAACAACCCCAAGCTAGCCATACGCAAAGCATGGGAGAGACTTTGGGAGTGCTATGCGGCCCCTGAAATTATTGAAACGGCACTATTTCGACGGCTGGAAAATTTTCCTAGGGTGTCAGCTGAGGACCACACTAAGCTTAGAGAGCTCGGAGATCTACTCATGGAGATTGACGGCGCTAAAGAAGACGGTGTGGCGACCCACTTTCTGTGCAGACGAACCGGCTCACAAATAGCCAGCGCGCAGGGAGAGACTTTGGTAATGCACCTCTGACGTCATTTCTGCCCGGAGAGAGCAGGCGCTAGGGATTAAATGCCAGCGCCGCGAAGTTTGAATAAACTAGTCTCAAAACGACTTACTGACTGCGTGTCGTTGTCTCTAGCTCTGTATGTAGTACATCGCTACATTGGTGACCCCGACGGTCCAAACGGGATTTGGACCAAAGATGACCAACTCTTCATCTGTTCACGCAGTTTCGCTAAAACTGCTGACTATCTGGATGCTGCGACCACACGTGTGGTTTAGCCAAGCAGAAGCCCAGTTCCAGATTCGGCAGATATCTTCTGATTCCACACGTTACTATCACGTGGTGAGTGTCCTTGACCAGGAGACGGCCGCCCAGGTTGCGGATTTCATACAGTCGCCCCGGGAAGAAGGCAAATATGAAGCATTCAAAGCACTGCTCATTGGGACCTTTGGCCTCTCACGGCATGAGCGGGGTGCCCGCCTGCTTCACCTGGACAGTTTGGGAGACAGACTGCCATCAGCATTGATGAACGAGATGCTGGCCCTGGCTGACGGACACAAGCCCTGCCTCATGTTCAAGCAAGTGTTCCTAGAGCAACTGCCCGAGGACATACACCTGCTGCTGGCTGACGCAGATTACAGCGACCCCCAGAAGGTGACGGCTCGGGCAGACGTACTGTGGAAAGCTGAGAGGGAGAGCGTGGCGTCCTTTGGTCAGATTACCAGGCCATGCGCCCAACAGCAGACCAGACCAGGCCCGGCAGGGGGGCCAACACAACGCAGAGGCAGGAGTGAGGAGGACAGTGAACAGTGGTGCTTCTACCACCAGCGGTGGGCCACAGAAGCCCGCCGTTGTCGCCTGCCCTCAAAGGGCCAGGGCCAGCTGCCGCTAATGACTATGGCAGCTGGCCACCAGGACAGCCTCTTGTATGTCTGGGACAAACAGCCTTGGTCGACACCGGAGTGGAGATCAGCGTTTTGCCCCCAATGGGGTACGACACCCGCAAAAGGAAGCCAGGACCCACCCGAGGGCCGCAAACGGCAGCACGATATGGACCTACGGCACCCACACACAACACTGGCCGCCGTGGCCCAACCACTCCTGGGGGCGGACTTCTTGTGAGCTCACAGCCTGCTGGTCAACTTGCAAGGGAAAAGACTGGTACATGCCGAGACTTTCCAGACGTTCTCCCTGGGTGAAGCCAAGTTGCCGGTCCCACACCTGGACTCCATCACGCTGTCCGACAACAAATTCACCAGAATCCTGGCGGACTTTCCATCAATTCTGGCACCGCAGATCACGGCAGCCATGCCCTGACACGGAGTACAGCACCACATCCCGACCCACGCCCGTGCACGAAGCTCCTCCCGGAAAAGCTCCACCTGGTGAAGGAGGAGTCCAAGAGGATGGAGGAATTGGGGATCGTACGGAGGTCCAACAGTCCATGGGCCTCCCCCCTGCACATGGTGCCCAAAGCAGCCGGGGGTTGGAGACCATGCGGCGACTACCGCAGACTGAATGAGGCTACAACTCCAGACCGCTACCCCGTGCCGCACATACAGGGCTTTGCAGCAAACCTGCACAGGGCAAGAATCTTTTCCAAAGTAGACCTCGTCCGGGGATACCATCAAATCCCGGTGCACCCTGAAGACATCCCCAAAACAGCACTCATCACCCCGTTCAGCCTGTTCGAGTTCCTCTGAATGCCGTTCGGCCTGAAGAATGCCGCACAGACATTCCAGCAGCTAATGGATGCAGTGGGACGCGACCTGGACTTTGCGTTCATCTATTTGGACGACATCCTTATAGCCAGCAGTAGTCGTCAGGAGCATCTGTCCCACCTCCGCCAGCTCTACTCCCACCTGAGTGATTTCGGCCTCATGATCAACCCGGCCAAATCCCAGTTCGGTCTTGATACCATCGACTTCCTGGGCCACAGGATTACCAAAGACGGGGCAATACCTCTGCCCACCAAGGTAGATCCGCCACTTTGCCCGGCCCAACACAGTCAAAGACCTGCAGGAGTTCATTGTTATGGTGAACTTCTACCACCGTTTCCTCCCCTCAGCAGCCCGTATCATGCGTCCTTTGTACACCCTGATGTCGGGTAAAGGCAAGGACATTACTTGGGGCGAGGAGGCCACGGCCGCTTTCGTTAAAGCCAAGGAAGCCTTGGCAGATGCCGCGATGCTGGTGCACCCCAGAACGGACGTTCCAACCGCCCTCACAGTGGACGCATCCAACACAGCAGTCGGTGGGGTGCTGGAGCAACTCATCGAGGGGCGTTGGCAACCCCTGGCATTCTTCAGCAAGCACCTACGACTACCCGAACTCAAGTACAGTGCTTTCGACCGGGAGCTGCTGGCACTGTATCTGGCAATCCAGCATATCAGGTACTTCTTAGAAGGCAGGCTGTTCACTGACCACAAACCGTTGACCTTCGCGTTCACGAAGGTGTCCAATCCCTGGTCGGCTCACCAGCAGTGACATCTGTCCTACATCTCCGAGTACACGACGGACATCCAGCATGTCTCGGGAAAGGACAACATCGTGGCGGACGCACTCTCCAGACCAGCTGTCCAGGCCCTGTCCCTGGGGGTGGACTATGCAGCACTGGCGGAGGCACAGCAGGCAGACGATGAGATGCCCAGCTACAGGACCGCAGTCTCGGGTTTGCAGCTGCAAGACTTTCTCATAGGCCCAGGTGATAGGACCCTCCTGTGCGACATGGCTACCGGCCAACCTTGCCCCATCGTCCCGGCAGCCTGGAGGCGGCGAGTTTTCGACTTCATACACGGTTTGGCACACCCATCTATCAGGACAACCATCCAGCTGGTCTCCAGCAAGTTCGCGTGGCACGGACTTCACAAGCAGGTCAGTGAATGGGCCAGAACGTGCGCGCAGTGCCAAACAGCCAAGGTGCAGCGGCACACTAAAGCCCCGCTGCAGCAGTTCAAACCCACCCACCGGAGGTTCGACCACGTTCATGTGGATATCGTGGGCCCCCTACCAGTGTCCCGAGGAACGCGGTACTTCCTAACTATGGTAGACCAGTTCACGAGGTGGCCAGAGATGGTCCCGCTCACCGACACATCTGCTGATTCCTGCGCCCGAGCACTAATTGCAACCTGGGTAGCACGCTTCGGGGTACCGGCCCACATTACCTCCGACAGAGGCGCCCAGTTCACCTCCAGCCTGTGGTCAGCCTGTTGGGAACGCAGCTACACCACGCTACTGCCTACCACCCACAGTCGAACGGACTAGTGGAGCGTTTCCACTGTCACTTGAAGTCGGCTCTCATGACCCGCCTGAGAGGACCTAACTGGGTGGACGAGCTTCCCTGGGTCCTGCTTGGAATTCGCACAGCGCCCAAAGAGGATCTGCACGCCTCGTCGGCTGAGTTGGTGTACGGCACACCCCTGGCCGTCCCAGGAGAGTTCATACCAGCCCCAAGGGGGCAAGAGGAAGTACCTGCAGCAGTCCTGGACAGGCTATGCGAAAGGCTCAACAACCTGGCCCCCCTACCGACTTCACAGCATGGACAGACCCCGACCCATGTACCCAAAGACCTGCAGAACTGTAAGTTTGTGTTTGTACGAAGGGGCGGACACCGGGCACCGCTACAGCGGCCGTATGAGGGGCCGTTCAAGGTGATCAACAACAACGGGTCCACGTATGTTCTGGACATTGGGGGGAAAGAGGAGGTTTTCACGGTGGACTGACTCAAACCAGCCCATGTGGACTTGGCGCAGCCGGTTGAGGTTCGGGCACCGCGGCGCAGAGGCAGACCTCCCGAACAGAGGCTGATCCAGACTGTGGACATTGGGGGGATGTATCGCCGGTTCTTGGGGGGGGGGTATGTGGCGACCCACTTTCTGTGCAAGCGAACCGGCTCACAAATAGCCAGCGCACAGGGAGAGACTTTGGTAATGCACCTCCGACGTCATTTCCACCCAGAGAGGGCGGGCGCTAGGGATTAAATGCCAGCGCCGCGAAGTTTGAATAAACTAGTCTCAAAACGACTTACTGACTGCGTGTCGTTGTCTCTAGCTCTGTATGTAGTACATCACTACAACGGCTATTTAACTGGCCTGTCATATTTAGATACTTCATAAGGAATTAGATCAATCGTGGACAAACTTCCATTTGGGCTGCAGGAAAGGTGGGTGTCTGTTGGCTCAGAGTACAAGGAAGAGAACGATGGTCGATTTCCTCCCTTTGAGTATTTCACTAGGTTTGTGTGCAAGGAGGCGAAGAAGCAAAACGACCCAAGCTTCATGAGTCAAGGTGGCAGTACAATTCACACCAAGCCAGTCAAATCCATTTCGAATAACTTTAACATCAATAAACCTGTCTCAGTGCGTAAAACTGAAGTCTCCACAACTAACAATGACCCTAGCAAGAATTGTCCATTGCACAACAAACCCCATCCCCTCAAAAAATGCAGAACATTTAGGAAAAACCCTTTGACGAGAGAATGGCCCTTCTCAAGGAGAAAAAAATGTTTTAAATGCTGTTCCTCTACCTCTCACCTCGCTAGAGAGTGTATGATCCCCGTGAAGTGCTGGGAATGTAATAGCACTAATCACGATGGGGCCATGCACTCCGGCCCGTTACCGCAAACCGACAAAGCTCCTTCACTCTCACAAGAGGACAGCGGGGAGGGAGAGGATCACTCCAAGACAACTGTTGTCAGCTCGAGCTGCACAGAAGTTTGCGGTCAAGCTCAGTCAAGCCGTTCTTGTTCAAAGATCTGCCTCACTAAGGTGTACCCTAAGGGAGCCAAAGACAAGGCCATCAAAGCCTACATGATTCTGGACGACCAGAGCAATCGCTCACTAGTCAGACCAGAGTTCTTTGACTTGTTCAACGTAGAGAGTAATCAGTTCCCTTACTACCTTAGAACTTGCTCAGGCAGCGTAGAAAGATATGGAAGGAAGGCAGAAGGCTTCCAGCTCGAGTCGCTGGATGGTAAAGTTGTCATCTGTCTCCCTCTGCTCTTAGAGTGCAATGAAATTTTGAATAACCGCACTGAGATCCCGACACCAAGTGCAGTGCGACACCAGCCGCATCTCCACCACATTGTCAAGCACATCCCAGAACTGGATCCAAAAACAGAAATACTCCTGCTACTAGGAAGATACGTTCTCCAGGTGCACAAGGTTAGGCAGCAGGTCAATGGACCACACAACGCCTGGATCTGTGCTGGGTGGTGATAGGAGAGGTGTGCCTTGGCAATGTACACAAACCAACAGTTAACACACTCAAGACCAATGTGCTAGGGAATGGCCGCCATTCAATTTTTCAACCCTGCACAAGCTTCATGTGTATCAAGGAAGCACGACAAGGCTTTAACAAGTGTGGTAAAGTAACCGACAAGACACTGGGACAGTCAGTCTTCGCTCAAACTGAGCATGATAATAAACTTGTTCCATCAGCACAAGACGCCATCTTCTTAAAAATAATGGACACCAAGGTCTTCAGAGATGAAACAAATAACTGGGTCGCCCCACTACCTTTCAGAGCACCACACCAGCGCTTGCCAAACAACAAAGAGCAGGCAGTGAAGCAGTTCACGTCTTTGCAAAAAACCCTGAAAAGGAAACCTGAGATGCAGCAACAATACGTAGCATTCATGGAGAAGATCTTTGCTAATGGACATGCTGAAGAAGCACCGCCACTCAGAGAAGGTGAGGAGTGCTGGTACCTCCCAACGTTTGGAGTTTACCACCCACAAAAGCCTAATCAGATTAGGGTGGTCTTCGACTCCAGTGCTCAGTGCGCTGGTAACTCCCTCAATGACGTGCTCCTCACAGGCCCCGATCTCAACAATACCCTTCTCGGGGTCCTGCTGCGCTTCCGGCAAGAGAAGGTCGCAATCCTAGCGGACATCCAGCAGATGTTCCATTGCTTCTTAGCACAGGAAGACCATTGCAACTTCCTCCATTTCTTATGGCACAAGGACAATGACATTAACAAGGAAGTCATTGAGTATCGGATGAAAGTCCATGTTTTAGGCAATAGTCCATCACCTGCCGTGGCCATCTATGGGCTGCGAAGAGCCATCAGAGAGGGCATGCAGGAGCACGGCGATGACACCATTAAGTTTGTAGAAAGGCACTTCTACGTCGATGACGGCTTGATATCATTACAGAAAGAAGACGAAGCAATCGATCTGCTCCGACGTACACAAGCCTCACTCACTGAGTCAAACCTCCACTTGCACAAGTTCGCATCAAACTGTCAGGCGGTAATGGAGGCCTTTCTACACGATGACTGTGCTCCGGCAATCAAAGACCTAGATCTAGATGGAGAAACCATACCCACACAAAGGAGTTTGGGCCTCCTTTGGGAGATTACAACTGACACATTCACATTCTCCGTGCCAACCGTGATCAAGCCATTCACCCGTCATGGAGTTCTCTCCACTGTCAACAGTGTTTTCGATCCCTTGGGTCTACTGGCACCAGTTACGATCCAAGGAAGAGCTCTTCTCAGGGAACTTACCTCTGAGCTCTCCGATTGGGATACTCCCCTACCAGAAAACAAACTAAGCAAATGGGAGGCTTGGAGAGATTCACTTCAAGATCTAAAACAGCTTCATATCCCACGTAGGTACACTGCGACCTCACTCACCGAGGCAGCGCACAGAGAATTGTGCATTTTTTCGGATGCGTCAACCAAGGCCATCGGTGCTGTGGCTTACTTGAAAGTAGTCGGGAAGAATGGTCAAGTTGAAGTCGCATTTGTAACTGGTAAGGCGAAGCTCGCTCCTCAGTCCGAGCCGACAATTCCAAGGCTTGAACTGTGCGCAGCTGTCCTGGCGGTGGAAATGACGGATCTTATCCAGGACGAGCTAGACCTAGAGCTGGATTACACCAAGTTCTACACGGATAGCAAAGTAGTGCTTGGCTATATTTATAATGAATCAAAACGTTTCTAAGTGTACGTTCATAATAGAGTTCAACGTATCCACCTATCATCAAAGCCTGAACAATGGCATTACGTACATACAGAGGATAACCCTGCAGACCATGCATCGAGATCCTTACCTGCATCCCGTCTGGCGCAGACTTCCTGGTTCACCGGATCCCCCTTTCTGTATCAGCCACCAACAGAAAAAACTCAAATGTGCAAGACATTTGAGCTGATCGAACCCAAAAGAGACTCGGAAATTCGGCCGCAAATACAAACAGGAGTCGCCTACCTGGAAGAATCAATACGTACCACCGAACGCTTTCAGCGGTTCTCCACTTTGAATTCCTTAGTGAGAGGACTTGTGTTCCTTATTCACGTGGCCAGATCTCATAAACACTCATCCCAAAATGGTAAATGCAAGGGATGGCACAAATGTAACTTACCTCACACTGTGGACAAATTGGCCCAGGCAAAGGATGTCATCCTTAAAGCAACTCAAAGAGCAGCTTTTGCAAGGGAGTTTTCGGCCCTCCAAGCTAATAAACCAATACCAAAGGACAGCCCTTTGAGGAAACTCAACCCAATCCTGAAGAACGATTTCATTTGCATTTGTATTTGTATATGGTCCCTGGACTATCACCACTAGATGCACTAGAGGAGTACAAGCAGAGAGCAAACGGTGGGCCATCATGTTCAGCTGCATGAGTTCGAGAGCGGTACACATTGAAGTCATCGAATCTTTGGATACATCCACTAATGCCACAGGCGCTTCTTTGCACTAAGAGGCAAAACAGTTAAGGTCTGATCGCGGCACAAACTTTGTTGGAGCGTCCAAGGAGCTCGGGATGGACAAGACGGTGCAAAGGTACCTCAGCGAGCAGGGATGCAACTGGGAGTTCAACACACCACACGCTTCTCACATGGGAGGCTCATGGGAGCGGATGATTGGTATCACCAGAAGGATCCTTGATTCAATGTGACTGACCCACGAAGTACTGTGCACACTAATGGCAGAGGTCACAGCCATTATAAATGCACGACCACTCCTACCTGTCTCCTCTGACCTGGAAAACCCCTTCATACTCTCGCCATCAATGCTCCTTACACAGAAGGCTGGAGTTCTCCCACCACCTGGGCACTTCTCCGATAAGGATTTGTATGCAAAGCAATGGAGACAGGTTCAGGCTCTCGCAAATCATTTCTGGTCTCGTTGGAGCCATGAATATCTACCTTTGTTGCAACATAGACAAAAGTGGACAGAACCTCGCAGGAATCTTCAAGTTGGATATTTAATCCTGCTCAGGGACAAGCAGATCGCCCGCAACTGCTGGCCAATGGCCAGAATCACTGCCACATTCCCTGGTAGGGATGGACATGTCAGGAAGGTTGACTTGAAAACTTCTGACCAAGGTGATGTGAAAACTTACCAAAGGCCAGTTGCAGAAGTCATTCTACTTTTACCTAAGGACTAATTTAGAGACTGAAGTTTGTATTATGTTCAGAGTGACCTTACAAAGGTCAGGCGGGGAGTGTGTTGCCCTTAAGGCATTCATTTAGTTTATTATATTTTCACTTTAGTAATTCATTTGTAATCGTTTTCTAGTTAAAGTTATGGCTGTTGAAAGTAAATTCGTTGTCTGTGATATATCGCGGCATGTGATGACATCACACCCGGTTTCGCCGCGTTTTGTGGGAAAATACCGGTTTGGAGAAACGGGAAGGCGGGGGCTTGTGTGTGCAGGATCAGCACGAGAAAAGTTTTCTTTGTACGCACTAGAAACATCATAGAAGCAACGCCGTAAGTTCATAAGATAATCGATATGTTGAAGTAAAAATGTTAACACTGATTCTGTTAAAAGTAATGACGGTTGATAAAGTTTATGTTCTTTGTTATTTAAAGAGTTGCTGATAGTTTGTGTTGAAGTGTATTTAAAGCCAGTCGATAGCGTAGGTAGATTCTGACTGTATGTTGTACTTTAATGTAATATAGTTTGTAGTTTTACTTTTACAAGTACTTATGATGTAAATGCTATGCCAAGAAGGAAACAAATACTGTATATATTTTGTATTGTTTTACCAACAGTTTTCACCATACGTTAATGTGGAAGAGTGAACAGTAAACGGTTAATCTTACTGGGATCACGCCTCATTGACTCCTGTTTATACTTGGTGTTTAGTTCAGAATTTTTACACCTGTGCGAGAACACTACAGCCAACATACCATTTGCCTTTTTCACCGCCTGCTGTACCTGCATGCCCACTTTCAATGACTGGTGTACAATGACACCCAGGTCTCGTTGCACCTCCCCTTTTCCTAATCGGCCACCATTCAGATAATAATCTGTTTTCCTGTTCTTGCAACCAAAGTGGATGACCTCATATTTATCCACATTAAGTTGCATCTGCCATGAATTTGCCCACTCACCTAACCTATCCAAGTCACCCTGCATCCTCTTAGCATCCTCCTCACAGCTAACACCGCCGCCCAGCTTTGTGTCATCCGCAAACTTGGAGATGCTGCATTTAATTCCCTCATCTAAATCATTAATATATATTGTAAACAACTGGGGTCCCAGCACTGAGCCTTATGGTACCCCACTAGTCACTGCCTGCCATTCTGAAAAGGTCCCGTTTATTCCCACTCTTTGCTTCCTGTCTGCCAACCACTTCTCTATCCACATCAATACCATACCCCCAATACCATGTGCTTTAAGTTTGCACACTAATCTCCTGTGTGGGACCTTGTCAAAAGCCTTTAGAAAATCTAAATATACCACATCTGCTGGCTCTCCCCTATCCACTCTACTAGTTACATCTTCAAAAAATTCTATAAGATTCGTCAGACATGATTTTCCTTTCACAAATCCATGCTGACTTTGTCCAATGATTTCACCTCTTTCCAAATGTGCTGTTATCACATCTTTGATAAACAACTCTAGCATTTTCCCACCACCGATGTCAGACTAACCAGTCTATAATTCCCCAGTTTTTCTCTCCCTCCTTTTTTAAAAAGTGGGGTTACATTAGCCACCCTCCAATCCTCAGGAACTAATCCAGAATCTAAGGAGTTTTGAAAAATTATCACTAATGCATCCACTATTTCATGGGCTACTTCCTTAAGCACTCTGGGATGCAGACCATCTGGCCCTGGGGATTTATCTGCCTTTAATCCCTTCAATTTACCTAACACCACTTCTCAACTAATATGTATTTCCCTCAGTTCCTCCATCTCACTAGACCCTCGGTCCCCTACTATTTCCGGAAGATTATTTATGTCTTCCTTAGTGAAGACAGAACCAAAGTAGTTATTCAATTGGTCTGCCATGTCCTTGTTCCCTATGAATAATTCACCTGTTTCTGACTGTAAGGGACCTACATTTGCCTTGACCAATTTTTTTCTTTTCACATATCTACAAAAGCTTTTACAGTCAGTTTTTATGTTCCCTGCCAGCTTTCTCTCATAATCTTTTTTCCCTTTCCTAATTAAGCCCTTTGTCCTCCTCTGCTGGACTCTGAATTTCTCCCAGTCCTCAGGTGTGCCGCTTTTTCTGGCTAATTTATATGTTTCTTCTTTGGTCTTGATACTATCCCTAATTTCCCTTGTTAGCCACGGGTGCATTACCTTCCCTGGTTTATTCTTTTGCCAAACTGGGGATGAACAATTGTTGTAGTTCATCCATGCGATCTTTAATCCCCTGTACACAGAGTGCCACTCTTCAAATTCATCATGGACCTCTGTACACAGAGCATCATTATACATATTCTAACAGTCAGTGAAAGAGTGATTTGGACCTGTACACAATGAGTCACTCTACCAATTCACTAGGAACCTCTGTAAACAGAGTGTCTCTCCACAAATTCACCTGGGACCCCTGTACACAGAGTGCCACTCTTCAAATTCATCATGGACCACTGTACACAGAGTGTCACTCCCAAAATTCACCAGGTACCCCAGGTGACAAATTCAGCAGAGACTCTTGTACACACTATGTCACTCTACGAGTTCTCTAGGAACTCCTGTACACAGAGTGTCACCATAAAAATTCACCAGATACCCCTATACACAGAGTGTCACTCTACAAATTCACCAGGGTCCCCTGTACACAAAACATCACTATACATATTCTAACAGTAAATGAAAGAGTGAGTTGGACATCTATACAGAGTGTCACTACACAAATTTACTAGGGACCCTGTACTCAGTGTGTCACTCTACAAACTCATCAAGGGCACCTACACACAGAGCGTCACTATACATATTCTATCAGTCAGTGAAAGAGAGGTATGGACCTGCACACAGAGTGTCAGTCTACAAATTCACCAGGGACCCCTATAAGCAGAGTGTCACTCCAGAAATTCATTCGGGATCCCGGTATACAGTGCGTCACACTACAAACTCACCAGGGACCCCTGTACACAGAGCGCCACTATACATCTTTTATCAGTCAGTGAAAGAGTGATATGGACCTGTACACAGAGTGTTACTCCAGAAATTCACCAACGACCGCTGTACTCAGAGAATCGCTCTACAAATTCACCAGGGACACTTGTACACAGAGAGTCACTATACATATTCTCATAGTTGGTGGAAGAGTGATTTAAATCTGTACACACAGAGTCACTATAGAAGCTCACCAGGGAACTCTGTACACAGTGTGTCACTCCACAAATTCACCAGGGACCCTGTACACAGAATGTCACTCTACAAATTCACCAGGTTCCCCTGTACACAGAGTGTCACTCGATAAATTCATCAGGGACCACTGTACACAGAGTGTCATTTCCAAAATTCACCAGGGACCTCAGGTGACAGATAGTCACTCCACAAATTAACCAGCAACTCTTATACACAGAGTGGCTTTCCACAAATTCAGCAGAGACACCTATAAACAGAGTGTCACTCTACAAATTCACCAGAGACCCCTGTACACAAAACATCACTATACATATTCTGACAGTAAATGAAAGAGCGATTTGGACATGCATACAGAATGTCACTAACCCGGAACCCCTGTACACAGAGTGTCACACTACAAATTCACCAGGGCCACTGTACACAGAGTGTCACACTACAAATTCACCAGGGCCACTGTACACAGAGTGTCACTCTACAAATACAGCAGAGACACCTATATACAGAGTGTCAGTACATGTATTCAAGCATTCAGTGAAAGAGCGATTTTGACCTGTAGAAAGACTGTTACTATACAAATTCACCAGGGACCCCTCTACGTAGACTGTCACTCCAGAAATACAGTAGGGACCACTGTACACAGTGTGTCACTCTACAAATTCACCAGAAACCCCATAAAACAGTGTCACTATACAAATTCACCACAGACCCTTGTACACAGAGTGTCACTGTACAGATTCACCAGGAACCCCTGTACACAGAGTGTCATTCTACAAATTCATTAGGGAACCCTGGACATGGAGTGCACTCCATAAATTAACCATGGGCCCCAGTACAGAACATGTCACGATACAACTTCACCAGGGAACCCTATACACAGAGTGTCAATCTACAAATTCACCAAGGACTCCTGTACACAGTGTGTAACTCTGCAAATTCACCAGGTTCCCCTGTACATAGAGTGTCACTCTAGAAATTCATCAGGAACCCTGTAAACAGAATGTCACTCTACAAATTTTTTTTTCCGTTTGCGGGCAGTGGAGAGAGCCGGGAGCAGAGTGAAGGCTTAAAGGCTTGGGCTCAACGGGCTAGGGCAGAAGCGGGCAAGGCAAGGTAGGTTTAGGTTTCAGTTTTTCCTGTTATTTGAGGATGGGGGAAGTATGAGTGTGAGGGCAACTTGTTGTTCTCGGTGTCGGATGTGGGAGGTCCTGGAGTCTCCTAGCCTCCCAGAAGTCCACATCTGTGCCGGGTGCGCCGAGTTGCAGCTCGATGACCTTCGTCTGGTCAGGGAGAGTGAGGAGTTGATAGAGAGGAGTTACAGGCAGGTGGTCACACCGGGACCACGGGAGGCAGACAGGTGGATCACGGTTAGGAGGGGGAAGGGGAAGAGTCAGGTACTAGAGAGTACCCCAGTGGCTGTACTCCTTGACAATAAGTACTCCTGTTTGAGTACTGTTGGGGGGGGGGGGGGGCAGCCTACCTGGGGGAAGCAACAGTGGCCGTGCCTCCGGCACAGAGTCTGGCCCTGTAGCTCAGAAGGGTAGGGAAAGGAAGAGGAAGGCAGTAGTAATAGGGGACTCGATAGTTAGGGGGTTAGATAGGTGATTCTGTGGACGCAATCAGGAGACCCGGATGGTAGTTTGCCTCCCTGGTGCCAGGGTTCAGGATGTTTCTGATCATGTCCAAGATATCCTGAAGTGGGAGGGTGAGGAGCCAGAGGTCGTGGTACATATAGGTACCAATGACATAGGTAGGAAAAGGGAAGAGGTCCTGAAAGGAGAATATAGGGAGTTAGGAAGGCAGTTGAGAAGAAGGACCACAAAGGTAGTAATCTCAGGATTACTGCCTGTGCCACGCGACAGTGAGTGTAGGAATGGAATGAGGTGGAGGATAAATGCGTGGCTGAGGGATTGGAGCGGGGGCAGGGATTCAAGTATCTGGATCATTGGGACCTCTTTTGGGGCAGGTGTGAAGGACGGGTTACACTTGAATCCTAGGGGGACCAATATCCTGGTGGGGAGATTTGCTAAGGCTACTGGGGAGACTTTAAACTAAAATGGTTGGGGGGTGGGAATCAATTTGAAGAGACTTGGGGAGAGGAGGTTAGTTCACAAATAGAGAAAGCTAGTAGACAGTGTGTGAGGGAGGATAGGCAGGTGATAGAGAAGGGGAGCGCTCAGACCGAAGATGTAGGTGAGAAGGAAGAAAAAGATAACAAAGTTGTTTGCATTGTTAGGGATAAACAGAGAGTAAGAGGTGGAGAGTTTCTTAAATGCATCTATTTTAATGCTAGGAGCATTGTAAGAAAGGTGGATGAGCTTAGAGCATGGATTGATACCTGGAAATATGATGTTGTAGCTATTAGTGAAACATGGTTGCAGGAGGGGTGTGATTGGCAACTAAATATTCCTGGATTTTGTTGCTTCAGGTATGATAGAATAGGAGGGGCAAGAGGAGGAGGTGTTGCATTGCTTGTCAGAGAAAATATTACAGCGTTGCTTTGGCAGGATAGATTAGAGGGCTCGTCTAGGAAGACTATTTGGGTGGAATTGAGGAATGGGAAAGGTGTAGTAACTCTTATAGGGGTGTATTATAGACCACCTAATGGGGAGCGAGAATTGGAGGAGCAAATTTGTAAGAAGATAGCAGATATTTGTAGTAAGCATAGGGTTGTGATTGTGGGAGATTTTAATTTTCCACACATAGACTGGGAAGCTCATACTGTAAAAGGGCTGGATGGTTTGGAGTTTGTAAAATGTGTGCAGGATAGTTTTTTGCAGCAATACATAGAGGTACCAACTAGAGAAGGGGCAGTGTTGGATCTCCTGTTAGGGAATGAAATAAGTCAGGTGACGGATGTATGTGTTGGGGAGCACTTCAGGTCCAGTGATCACAATACCATTAGTTTCAATATAATTATGGAGAAGGATAGGACTGGACCCAGGGTTGAGATTTTTGATTGGAGAAAGGCTAACTTTGAGGAGATGCGAAAGGACTTAGAAGGAGTAGATTGGGACAATTTGTTTTATGGGAAGGATGTAATAGAGAAATGGAGGTCATTTAAAGGTGAAATTTTGAGGGTACAGAATCTTTATGTTCCTGTTAGGTTGAAAGGAAAGGTTAAAAGTTTGAGAGAGCCATGGTTTTCAAGGGATATTGGAAACTTGGTTCGGAAAAAGAGGGAGATCTCTAATAAATATAGGCAGCATGGAGTAAATGAGGTGCTTGAGGAATATAAAGAATGTAAAAAGCATCTTAAGAAATAAATTAGAAAAGCTAAAAGAAGATATGAGGTTGCTTTGGCAAGTAAGGTGAAATTAAATCCAAAGGGTTTCTACAGTTATATTAATAGCAAAAGGATAGTGAGGGATAAAATTGGTCCCTTACTGAATCAGAGTGGACAGCTATGTGTCGAGCCGAAAGAGATGGGGGAGATTTTGAACAATTTATTTTCTTCAGTATTCACTAAGGAGAAGGATATTGAATTGTGTTAGGTAAGGGAAACAAGTAGGGAAGTTATGGAAACTATGATAATTAAAGAGGAGGAAGTACTGGCACTTTTAAGGAATATAAAAGTGGATAAATCTCCAGATCCTGACAGGATATTCCCTAGGACCTTGAGGGAAGTTGGTGTAGAAATAGCAGGGGCTCTGACAGAAATATTTCAAATGTCATTAGAAACGGGGATGGTGCCGGAGGATTGGTGTATTGCTCATGTGGTTCCATTGTTTAAAAAGGGTTCTAAGAGTAAACCTAGCAATTATAGGCCTGTCAGTTTGACGTCAGTGGTGGGTAAATTAATGGAAAGTATTCTTAGAGATGGTATATATAATTATCTGGATAGACAGGGTCTGATTATGAATAGTCAACATGGATTTGTGCGTGGAAGGTCATGTTTGACAAATCTTATTGAATTTTTTGAAGAGGTTACAAGAAAAGTTGATGAGGGTAAAGCAGTGGATGTTGTCTATATGGACTTCCGACTTTGACAAGGTTCCGCACAGAAGGTTAGTTAGGAAGGTTCAATCGTTAGGTATTAATTTTGAAGTAGTAAAATGGATTCAACACTGGCTGGATGGGAGATGCCAGAGAGTAGTGGTGGATAACTGTTTGTCAGGTTGGAGGCCGGTGACTAGTGGTGTGCCGCAGGGATCTGTACTGGGTCCAATGTTGTTTGTCATATACATTAATGATCTGGATGATGGGGTGGTAAATTGGATTAGTAAGTATGCAGATGATACGAAGGTAGGTGGCGTTCTGGATAATGAAGTAGGTTTTCAAAGCTTGCAGAGAGATTTAAGCCAGTTAGAAGAGTGGGCTGAACGATGCCAGATGGAGTTTAATGCTGGTAAGTGTGAGGTGCTACATTTTGGTAGGAATAATCCAAATAGGACATACATGGTAAATGGCAGGGCATTGAAGAATGGCAGTAGAACAGAGTAATCTAGGAATCATGGTGCATAGTTCCCTGAAGGTGGAATCTCATGTGGATAGGGTGGTGAAGAAAGCTTTTGGTATGTTAGCCTTTATAAATCAGAGCATTGAGTACAGGAGTTGGGATGTAATGTTAAAATTGTACAAGGCATTGGTAAGGCTGAATTTGGAGTACTGTGTACAGATCTGGTCACTGAATTATAGGAAAGATGTCAACAAAATAGAGAGAGTACAGCGAAGATTTACTCGAATGTTACCTAAGTTACAGGGAAAGGCTGAACAAGTTAGGTCTTTATTCTTTGGAGCGTAGAAGGTTGAGGGGGGACTTGATAGAGGTATTTAAAATAATGAGGGGGATAGATTGAGTTGATGTGGATAGGCTTTTTCCAATGAGAGTAGAGGAGATTCAAACAAGAGGACATGATTTGAGAGTTAGGGGGCAAAAGTTTACGGGTAACACGAGGGGGAATTTCTTTACTCAGAGAGTGGTAGCTGTGTGGAACGAGCTTCCAGTAGAAGTGGTAGAGGCAGGTTCGGTATTATCATTTAAAGTAAAATTGGATAGGTATATGGACAGGAAAAGAATGGAGGGTTATGGGCTGAGTGCAGGCCAGTGGGAATAGGTGAGTGTAAGCATCAGCATGGACTAGAAGGGCCGAGATGGCCTGTTTCCATGCTGTAATTGTTGTATGGTTATATGTTATATGGTTAAATTCACAGCCACGCTTGTACATAGTGTGTCAGACCATAAATTCACCAGGAACCTCTGTACAGAGCGTCACTCCACAAATTCACCAGGGGCTACTATACACAGAGGGTCTCTCTACAAATTCACCAAGGACCACTGTACACAGTATTACTCTGCAAATATGCCAGGGACACCTGAACACAGAGCATCACAATATATATTCTAACAGTCAGTGAAAGAGAGATTTGGACCTGTACACAGTGAGTCACTCTACAAATTCACCAGGAATCCCTGTAAACAGAATGTCACAACACAACTTCACTAGGGACTGTTGTACACAGAGTGTCACTCCACAAATTCACCAAGGACACCTATACACAGAGCGCCACTATACATATTCTATCAGTCAGTGGAAGAGTGATATGGACCTGCACACAGAGTGTCATTCTACAAATTCACAGGTTCCCCTGCACACACAGTGTCTCTCTACAAATTCACCAGGTTCCTCTGCACACAGACTGTCTCTCTACAAATTCACAGGTTCCCCTGCACACAAAGTGTCTCTCTACAAATTCACTAGGTTCCTCTGCACACAGACTGTCACTCTACAAATTCACCAGGTTCCCCTGCACACAGACTGTCTCTCTACAAATTCACCAGGGACCCCTGCACACAGACTGTCACTCTACAAATTCACCAGGTTCCCCTGCACACAGACTGTCACTCTACAAATTCACCAGGTTCTCCTGCACACAGAGTGTCACTCTACAAATTCACCAGGTTCCCCTGCACACAGACTGTCACTCTACAAATTCACCAGGTTCCCCTGCACACAGACTGTCACTCTACAAATTCACCAGGTTCCCCTGTACACAGACTGTCACTCTACAAATTCACCAGGTTCCCCTGTACACAGACTGTCACTCTACAAATTCACCAGGTTCCCCTGTACACAGACTGTCACTCCACAATTTCACCAGAGACCCCTGCACACACTGTGTCACTCTACAAATTCTCCAGGGATCTCTGAAAACAGATCATCATTATACATATTCTAACAGTCAATGAAAGAGTGATTTGGACATGGATACAGAGTGTCACTATACATATTCTATCAGTCAGTGAAAGAGTGATATGGACCTTTACACAGACTGTCAGTTGTTACATACCCGTGGGTATCTTGTGCCTGTCACATGACCATGATGTAATTGAGGTTATGCTGAGCATGATGCGATGGTCTTGTGATGGTGGAGTGACATAATTTTTCCACCAGTAAGAGGTCATGTGATAGTTTTTTAAAACAGGATATAAAAGGAGAACCCCTCCCTGTGACGCGGGTCAACTCGTGGTTGAATTCATCAGTGACTCCGTTTTGCTGCGTATTTGATTTTATGACGCAGTTTCGTTTTAAAAGTGGAGTTTTAATTTCTACTGTAAGAATTGTTGTGCCGGCAGTTCTGAAAATCACTGCCAGTTAAAGTCCAGTCGGAGAGTGAAGATTTATCGAAGTTCAGGAAGCTGAAATATTGAGGAAAGTTGATGTCGGCGGTAAAACAGGTTCGACCTTTATTTAATCTTCATGCGAGGAGTTAATAACCTGTGTCCAAGATAGTTCCTGCATTGTGAAAGCAGAAAGAGCTGGACACAGAGTTTCGCCAAGGAAAAGGTCAGTGCCTTTAAGCCGTTTTATTTTCTTCATCGTAAATTCTTCGGGCAAGGCATACTTGGGCTGGGATCAGCAGTAACACCACGAAAGAGAATTTATTACTCCAAGGACAGTCTCTCCTAAGTGACTGTGTAAATCATTTGGACTTTTGCATTACTACTTCTAAGAACTGTTTTTCATTATTGCTTTAAGAATTGCTTTCGCGTTATCGCTTTTAAGACTGTTTTCGCATTATCGCTTTAAGAACTGTTCAAGCTGCCGTATATCAGCCGACTTCCGGTTAAGTTAGTCGATTGCTTACTTCTGGGGGTTTTTTTTAAGCAGTGTTCAATAAATGTTTTATTTGTTATAAAAAAAACCTGTCTCAATTATATATTCATTGTTACTGGATCATAACAATTGGGGGCTCGTGCGATCTGAATCCATTTTTGAGTTTAAATGCTTGTTTGATTTTTGATCGGTGTTTTGGAGAAGGGGAATACCCGATTCTTTTGTTTGATTGGCTTGTGAGTGGTATTCGGCAACAATGAATATTGACAACTTCCTGGAATCACCAGTTCCAGAGTTATTGGCGAAGGCAAAAAAGAGTGATGTTTTTGAGATTGCTAGCAGGCTGGAACTTAAAGGTATTTCGAAGGTTATACCAAAGCCTGTAATTCAGAGGAAAATCGCGGAACACTATATAGAGTTGGGTGTGTTTGATGTATCGATTTTAGATAAGTTTCCTGTGAGTAAAGCAGCAATTCAGTTACACTTGGAACAAGTAGCGTTAGAAAAGCTTAAAATAGAAGCTGAATTAAAACAGAAGGAATTGGAAGCTAACTTGGAATTAAGTTGATTAGAAGCTGAAAATAAAAAGAAACAGTTGGAAGCTAACTTGGAATTACGTTGGTTAGAAGCTGAGAATAAACAGAGGGAATTTGAACTTGCGATGGTGGGATTCAAGTCTGAGAGTCAGTCTCCTGGTTCTTAAAAAAATGTTTGTTGTTAGTCAGGAAATTAAATTGGTCCCTTCATTTAGTGAAACAGAAGTAGAGAAATATTTTCAACATTTTGAAACTGTTGCTCTGATTTCAGAGTGGCCGAAAGAGAAATGGTCAGTGTTGTTACAGTGTAATTAAAGACAAAGCACAACAAGTTTATACAGCTTTAACTGCTGAGCAAGCTCTTGATTATGATACTGTGAAACTGCACATATTGAAGGCGTATGAGTTAGTTCCGAAGGCATATGGAGAAAGACTCAGAAATTTGAAGAAATCTGTAGAAAAAACTTATGTGGAATTTACCTATGATAAAGCTGTGTGTTTTGAGAGATGGGTTTCCTCTAAAAATGTAAATGGGGACTATAATAAATTGAAAGAGCTGATTGTAATGGAGGAATTTAAAAGGAGCATCCCTGTTGAAGTAAAGACATACTTAAATGAGAGAGACATTGCTACATTGCAGGTCTCTACTAAATTAGCTGATGAGTATGCTTTAATCCATAAGAATAAATTTCCTCAGGGCAGAACTTTTAAAAGGAAAAATAACACAGAGGCTCAAGGTAAACCAGAAATTAAATCAGAAGTTAGTGAGAAAGGTAAGGAGGAAGGAAAACCTGTGAAGGAAAGACAGTTTGGTCCCATTTGTAATTATTGTAAGAAACCTGGTCACGTAATAGCTAACTGTTTCCAATTGAGAAAGAAGGAAGCAGTCCCAGATGCTTGTGTGCAACATACTGAAACACCTGTAAATCCACAGGGTTTGATAAACACAAATGAAGTTTTGCTAGAGTCTGACCAAGTTAGGAAGGGATATGATCATTTTATAACTGAAGGGTTTGTATCCTTGAAAGAAGGATCTACTCCGGTGTCAATAAAAATCCTTAGGGATACTGGAGCTTCTCAATCACTGATGTTAGACAGTGTGTTAAAGTTTAATGATGAGTCTGACACTGGTGAAGTAAAGTATATACGAGGTGTTGGGAGTGACCTTATGCCTGTACATTTGCATGAAGTAAATTTAAAGTCAGGGTTAGTTACAGGACTTGTTAAAGTAGGACTACAACCTAGCTTACCTGTGAAGGATATTTCTTTATTGTTAGGTAATGACTTGGCAGGTGGACAAGTTTTCTCAGAAGTGCATTTGACAATAGAGTCAGAGGAACCACAGATGGATTCTAACACAGTTTCTTCCTGTGTTGTAACTCGAGCTATGGCTAAAAAGCTTGATGTGTAGAATGAGGTTGTTACCCATGACTGTTCAACTCAGGATTCGAGTTTTGAGGATGTGTCAGAAACTTTCTTATCTTCATTGTTTGAACAAGATTCTTGGAGTAAGTCTGACCATGAAGATTTGTCTCTGTCTCGGAAGGAAATGATAGCAGAGCAGAGTAGAGACCCTGAGATTATCAAATTAAAAGAACAAGCTCTACCAGATGGTGAAATTGATAAGGTGTCAGTAGGATATTATTTTGAGAAAGGAGCGCTGATGAGGAAGTGGAGACCGCCTACAATTCCTGCAAGTGATGAACGGAATATTGTTCACCAGGTAGTTGTTCCTAAAGTTTATCGAAATGAGATTTTAACTTTAGCCCATAGTGTGCCCTTGGGTGGACATCAAGAGGTAAGGAAAACTGTGGACAAGATTTTAAAACATTTTTACTGGCCTGGTTTGAGAAAAGATGTGGCGATGTTTTGCAGAACGCATCATACTTGCCAAATTAAGTTACCTAATCAAGTTACTCCAGTGGCTCCACTGCAACCTATTCCAGCATTCAGTGAACCATTTTCTAAAATTATTATAGATTGTGTAGGTCCATTACTAAAAACAAAAACTAGTTATCAGTACTTGCTGACTATCATGTGCACTGTGTCTAGGTTTCCAGAGGCAGTACCACTTAGGAATATAACAACTAAAACTGTAACAAAGGCTCTTATAAAATTCTTTACTTATTTTGTGTTGCCTAAGGAAATACAATCTGATCAAGGTAGTAATTTATGTCTGGATTGTTTTAACAGATAATTTATAAATTGGGAGCTAAGCAAATCACTTCATCTGCATACCATCCAGAATCGCAAGGTACCTTGGAGAGGCTTCATTCTACTCTCAAGACTATGATTAGGACATATTGTGTGGAAAATTAAAATGATTGGGATGAGGGTATACACTTACTTCTATTTGCAGTAAGAGAGTCAGTACAGGAATCATTAGGTTTCAGTCCATTTGAACTTGTATTTGGGCATAGAGTTAGAGGACCTTTAGCCTTATTAAAAGAACAATGGATTAATAAAGAGGTACACACTAATTTGTTTTAAAATTATGTTTTAAAACTATGTTTTAAAATTTAAGGACAGATTACATAAAGCTTGTAGCTTAGCCAGGGAAAATTTAAAATTGGCTTTGGAGAAAATGAAAACCTGGTACGATAAAGAAGCTAGAATGAGGACGTTTAAACCTGGAGATAAGGTGCTGGTTCTTTTCCCAGTGCAAACAAATCCTTTACAAGCTAAATTTCATGGTCCTTATGAACTTTTGTCTAAAATCAATGATGTGGATTACGTGATAAAAACTCCAGATCGTAGAAGGCCAACTCAACTTTGCCATATAACTATGATAAAACTATATTATGAGAAACAGTCTGCTACTGTGACTGTTGTGGTCAATAATACCAAAAGTGAATTTGAAAAGGCCACTGTGGCTTATCTTAGTTCTGTTGTAAGTCCGGACTTGGTTAAGGAAATACATTAAACTCCAATTTAGTAATGAAAGGTTTAATGTTACAGGAGTACAATATTTTGATAACTCATATTAAAGGTAAAGATAATATGATTGTTGATTGTCTATCTTGTAGAATGTATGATGTAATTGTTTTTATGGAGTGATATTTTAACATTTGTAATACTCCTGTGTAATAATTTGGAAGATGCTGTATGATAATACTATGTATATTGCGTATGCTGTATATTTTATACATTTGTCTTTTTCTTCTGTAAATAGTTAATTGTTAAAGTTTTGTTCATAACGGACCAAAATTTTTTTTTTTGAGGGAGGTATGAGGTATCTTGTGCCTGTCACATGACCATGATGTAATTGAGGCTATGCTGGGCATGATGTAATGTCTTGTGATGGTGGCGTTACGTAATTTTCCCGCCAGTGAGAAGTCACGTGATAGTTTTTTTTCAACAGGGTATAAAAGGAGAACCCCTCCCTGTGACACGGGTCAGCTCGTGGTTGAATTCATCAGTGACTCCGTTGTGCTGCATATTTGATTTTATGATGCAGTTTATTTTAAAAGTGGAGTTTTAATTTCTACTGTAAGAATTGTTGTTCCGGCAGTTCTGAAAATCACTGCCAGTTAAAGTCCAGTCGGAGAGTGAAGATTTATCGAAGTTCGGGAAGCTGAAGGATTGAGGAAAGTCGATGTCGGCGGTAAAACAGGTTCGACCTTTATTTAACCTTCATGCCAGGAGTTAGTAACCCATGTCCGAGATAGTTCCTACATTGTGAAAGCAGAAAGAGCTGGACACAGCATTTCACCAAGGAAAAGGTCAGTGCCTTTAAGCCGTTTTATTTTCTTCATCGTAAATTCTTCGGGCAAGGCATACTTGGGCTGCGATCAGCAGTAACACCACGAAAGAGAATTTATTACTCCAAGGACAGTCTCTCCTAACTGACTGTGTAAATCATTTGAACTTTTGCATTACTACTTCTAAGAACTGTTTTCGCATTATCGCTTTATGAACTGTTCAAGCCACCAAATAGCAGCCAACTTCCAGTTAAGTTAGTCGGTTGTTTACTTTTGGGGTTTTTTTTTTTAGCAGTGTTTAATAAATGTTTTATTTGTTATTAAAAAACCTGTCTCAATTATATATTCATTGTTGCTGGATCATAACACGGTCTATAAATTCACCAGGGACCCCTGAACACAGAGTGTCACTCCAGAAATTCATCAGCGATCCCGGTATACAGTGTGTCACTCTACAAATGCACCAGGGACCCCTGTACACAAAGCGTTGCTATACATATTCTAACATTCAGTGAAAAAGTGATTTCGACCTGTACAAAGGGTGTCACTATACAGATTCACCCAGGACCCCTGTACACAAAGTATCACTATATATATTCTGATAGTGAGTGAAAGAGTGATTTGGACCTGTACACACAGTGTCACTATACAAATTCACCAGGAACCCCCTTCACAGAGTGTCACTCAACAACTAGGTACCCCCGTACATAGTGTGTCACTATCGACATTTACCATTGACCCCTACACACAGAGTATCACTGTATAAATTCATGAGGGACCCCTGTACACTAGACATATTCTGATGATCAGGGAAAGAGTGATTTGGACCTGTACACAGAGTGTCACTCCACAAATTTCACTAAGGACCCCTGTACACAGTGTGTCACTCTACAAATTTCACAAGGGACCCCTATACACAGAGTATCACTATACAAATTCACAAGAAACACCTGGACACACAGTGTCACTCTAGAAAGTCTCCAGGGGCCCCTGTACAGAGAGTGTCACCATAAAAATTTACCAGGGATGTTTGTACACAGAGCGTCACTCCACAAATTCACCAGGGAGCCCTGTACACAGAGTGGCACTATACATATTCTAGCAGTCAGTAGAAGAGTGATTTGGACCTGTACACAGAGAGTAACTCCACAAATTCACCAGGGACCCCTGTACACAAAGTGTCACCCTACAAATTCACCAGGAACCACGTACAGAGAGTGTCACTTTACATATTCTGACAGTCAGTGAGAATGATTTGGACGGGTACACAGAGTGTCACTATACAAATTAACCAGGGATCCCTGTACATGGTGTGTCACTCTACAAATTCACCAGGTTCCACTGTACACAGAGTGTCATTCCCCAAAATCACCAGAGACCCCTGCACACAGAGTGTCACAGTACAAATTCACCAAGGACACCTGAACACAGAGTGTCACTATACATATTCGATCAGTCAATGAAAGAGTAATTTGGACCTGTACACAGACTGTTACTCCACAAATTCACCAGATTCCCCTGCACACAGAGTGTCACAGTACAAATTCACCAGGTTCCCCTGCACACAGAGTGTCACAGTACAAATTCACCAAGGACACCTGTACACAAAGTGTCCCTTCACAAATTCAGCAGGGACCCCTGTACACGGAATGTCACTCTATTCACCAAGGACACCTGAACACAGAGCGTCACTGTACATATTCTAGCAGTCAGTGAAAGAGTGATTTTGACCTGTACAAAGAGGGTCACAAATTCACCAGAGACCCCTATACACACAGTGTAGTGCTCAAAATTCACCAGGGACCCCTGCAGACAGATTGTCACTCCACACATTCACACATGTACACAGTGAGTCACTCTAGAAATTCACCAGAGACCACTACACATTGAATGTCACTCTCCAAATTCACCAGGCACAACTGTACACAGAGTATCACTCCACAAATTCACTAGGGACCCCTCTACACACTGTATCACTATAGAAATTCACCAGAGACCCCTATGCACTTAGTGTTACTCTACAAATTCCCCAGAGACCCCTGTACACAAAGCATCACGATACATATTCTAACAGTCAATGAAAGAGTGATTTAGACATGTATACAGAGTGCCACGATACAAATTCAGCAGGGAACCCTGTACACAGAGAGTCACTCCCCAAATTAACCAGGGATCCCTGTACATGGTGTGTCACTCTACAAATTCACCAGGAACCACGTACAGAGAACGTCACTTTACATATTCTGACAGTCAGTGAGAATGATTTGGACGGGTACACAGAGTGTCACTATACAAATTAACCAGGGATCCCTGTACATGGTGTGTCACTCTACAAATTCACCAGGTTCCACTGTACACAGAGTGTCATTCCCCAAAATCATCAGAGACCCCTGCACACAGAGTGTCACAGTACAAATTCACCAAGGACACCTGAACACAGAGCGTCACTATACATATTCAATCAGTCAATGAAAGAGTAATTTGGACCTGTACACAGACTGTTACTCCACAAATTCACCAGGGACCCCTGTACACAGAGTGTCACAGTACAAATTCACCAGGGACCCCTGCACACAGAGTGTCACAGTACAAATTCACCAGGGACCCCTGTACACAGAGTGTCACAGTACAAATTCACCAAGGACACCTGTACACAAAGTGTCCCTTCACAAATTCAGCAGGGACCCCTGTACACGGAATGTCACTCTATTCACCAAGGACACCTGAACACAGAGCGTCACTATACATATTCGATCAGTCAATGAAAGAGTAATTTGGACCTGTACAGAGTTCCACTATAGTAATTCACCACGGAATCCTGTAGACAGAGTGTCACTCCACAAATTCATCAAAGACAGCTGCACACAGTGTGTCACTCTACAAATTTACCAGGGACCCCTGTACACAGAGTGTCACTGTACATATTCTAGCAGTCAGTGAAAGAGTGATTTTGACCTGTACAAAGAGGGTCACAAATTCACCAGAGACCCCTATACACACAGTGTAGTGCTCAAAATTCACCAGGGACCCCTGCAGACAGATTGTCACTCCACACATTCACACATGTACACAGTGAGTCACTCTAGAAATTCACCAGAGACCACTACACATTGAATGTCACTCTCCAAATTCACCAGGCACAACTGTACACAGAGTATCACTCCACAAATTCACTAGGGACCCCTCTACACACTGTATCACTATAGAAATTCACCAGAGACCCCTATGCACTTAGTGTTACTCTACAAATTCCCCAGAGACCCCTGTACACAAAGCATCACGATACATATTCTAACAGTCAATGAAAGAGTGATTTAGACATGTATACAGAGTGCCACGATACAAATTCAGCAGGGACCCATGTACACAGTGTGTCACTCTACAAATTCAACAGAAACCCTTGTACACAGAGTGTCACAGTACAAATTTACCAAGGACACCTGTACACAAAGTGTCCCTCCACAAATTCGCCAGGAACCCCTGTACACACAGTGTAATGCTCAAAATTCACCAGGGACCCCTATGCACTTAGTGTCACTCTACAAATTCCCCAGGGACCCCTGTATACAAAGCATCACTATACATAGTCTAACAGTCAATGAAAGAGTGATTTGTATGTGTACACAGAGTGTCACTCTACAAATTCACCAGCTTCCCCTGTACACAGATTGTCACTGTACAAATTCAGCAGTGACCCCTGTACACAGAACGTCCCTCCACAAATTCGCCAGGAACCCCTGCACAGTGTGTCACACCAAAAATTGAGCATGTGTCACTGTCCAAATTCACCAGGGACCTCTGTACACAGAGTATCACTATACAAACTCGCCAGAGAACCCTGTACACAAAGTGTCACACTACAAATTCACCAGGGACCACGTACAGAGAGCGTCGCTATACATATTCTGAAAGTCAGTGAAAGAGTGATATGGACAGGTGCACAGTGTGTTACTATACAAATTCACCAGGTACCCCCTTACACAGAGTGCCACGATACAAATTCACCAGAGACCCCTGTAGACAGAGTATCACTCCACAAATTTCACTAGGGACCCCTGTACACAGTGTATCATTCCACAAATTTCACTAGGAACCCCTGTACACAGAGTGTCACTCTACAAATTCACCAGGGACCCCTGTACGCATAGCATCAGTATACAAATTCACGACACAGTGTCACTCTAGAAAATCTCCAGAGGCCCCTGTACAGAGAGTGTCACCATAAAAATTCACCAGGGATGTTTGTACACAGAGCGTCACTCCACAAATTCACCAGGGACCCCTGTACACAGAGTGGCACTATATATATTCTAGCAGTCAGTAGAAGAGTGATTTGGACCTGTACACAGAGTGCCACTCTACAAATTCACCAGGAAACCCTGTAAAATGAATATCACTCTACAAATCCAAAAGGGACACTTGTACACAGAGTGTAACTCTACAAATTCACCAGGGACCCCTGTACACAAAGTGTCACCCTACAAATTCACCTGGAACCACCTACAGAGAGCGTTACTTTACATATTCTGACAGTCAGTGAGAATGACTTGGATGGGTACACAGAGTGTCACTATACAAATTCACCAGGGAACCCTGTACACAGAGAGTCACTCCCCAAATTAACCAGGGATCCCTGTACATGGTGTGTCACTCTACAAATTCACCAGGTTCCGCTGTACACAGAGTGTCATTCCCCAAAATCATCAGAGACCCCTGCACACAGAGTGTCACAGTACAAATTCACCAAGGACACCTGAACACAGAGCGTCACTATACATATTCAATCAGTCAATGAAAGAGTAATTTGGACCTGTACACAGACTGTTACTCCACAAATTCACCAGGGACCCCTGTACACAGAGTGTCACAGTACAAATTCACCAGGGACCCCTGCACACAGAGTGTCACAGTACAAATTCACCAGGGACCCCTGTACACAGAGTGTCACAGTACAAATTCACCAAGGACACCTGTACACAAAGTGTCCTTTCACAAATTCACCAAGGACACCTGTACACAAAGTGTCCCTTCACAAATTCAGCAGGGACCCCTGTACACGGAATGTCACTCTATTCACCAAGGACACCTGAACACAGAGCGTCACTATACATATTCGATCAGTCAATGAAAGAGTAATTTGGACCTGTACAGAGTTCCACTATAGTAATTCACCACGGAATCCTGTAGACAGAGTGTCACTCCACAAATTCATCAAAGACAGCTGCACACAGTGTGTCACTCTACAAATTTACCAGGGACACCTGAACACAGAGTGTCACTGTACATATTCTAGCAGTCAGTGAAAGAGTGATTTTGACCTGTACAAAGAGGGTCACAAATTCACCAGAGACCCCTATACACACAGTGTAGTGCTCAAAATTCACCAGGGACCCCTGCAGACAGATTGTCACTCCACACATTCACACATGTACACAGTGAGTCACTCTAGAAATTCACCAGAGACCACTACACATTGAATGTCACTCTCCAAATTCACCAGGCACAACTGTACACAGAGTATCACTCCACAAATTCACTAGGGACCCCTCTACACACTGTATCACTATAGAAATTCACCAGAGACCCCTATGCACTTAGTGTTACTCTACAAATTCCCCAGAGACCCCTGTACACAAAGCATCACGATACATATTCTAACAGTCAATGAAAGAGTGATTTAGACATGTATACAGAGTGCCACGATACAAATTCAGCAGGGACCCATGTACACAGTGTGTCACTCTACAAATTCAACAGAAACCCTTGTACACAGAGTGTCACAGTACAAATTTACCAAGGACACCTGTACACAAAGTGTCCCTTCACAAATTCAGCATGGACCCTTGTACATGGAATTTCACTCTACAAATTCACCAAGGACACTTGAACACAGAGCGTCACTATACATATTCGATCAGTCAATGAAAGAGTAATTTGGACCTGTACACAGACTGTCACTCCACAAAATCACCAGGGGCCCTTGTACAGAGTGTCACTCCATACATTCATCAGGGACCCCTGGACACAGTGCGTCACCATACATATTCTAGCAGTCAGAGGAAGAGTAACTCATTTGGACTTGTACAGAGTTCCACTAAAGTAATTCACCACGGAACCCTGTACACAGTGTGTCACTCTACAAATTCACCAGGGACACGGGTACACAAAGGGACACTCAACAAATTCACCAAGGATGCGTATAGAGAGAGTCACTCCACAAATTCACCCGGGACCCCTGTACACAGTGTTTCACTATACAAATTCACCACAGACCACTATACACAGAGAGTCACTCTACAACTTCACCTGAGACCCCTGTACACAGATGGTCACCCTACAAATTCACCAGGGACCCCTGTACACAGAGTGTCACTCTACAAATTCACCAGGTTCCCCTGTACACAAACTGTCGCTCCACAAATTCACCAGGGACCCTGGTATACAGAGTGTCACTCCACAAATTCACCATGATCCCCTATACACAGATTGTCACTCTATAAATTCATCAGGGACCCTTGTACACAGAGCGTCACTATACATATTCTAACATTCAGTGAAAGAGTGATTTTGACCTGTACAAAGGTTGTCACTATACAAATTCACTAGGCACCCCTGGACACAGTGCATCACTATATATATTCTAACAGTCAATGAAAGAGTGATTTGCACGTGTATACAGAGTGTCCCTATACAAATTTAGCAGGGATCCCTATACACAGTGTGACACTCTACAAATTCACCAGCTTCCCCTGTATAAAGAGTATCACTCCACAAATTCACTAGCGACCACTCTACACACTGTATCACTATAGAAATTCACCACAGACCCCTATGTACTTAGTGTTACTCTACAAATTCCCCAGGGGCCCCTGTACACAAAGCATCACTATACATAGTCTAACAGTCAATGAAAGAGTGATTTGTATGTGTACACAGAGAGTCATTCTACAAATTCACCAGGTTCCCCTGTACACAGATTGTCACTGTACAAATTCAGCAGTGACCCCTGTACACAGAACGTCCCTCCACAAATTCGCCAGGAACCCCTGTACACACAGTGTAATGCTCAAAATTCACCTGGGACCCCTATGCACTTAGTGTCACTCTACAAATTCCCCAGGGACCCCTGTATACAAAGCATCACTATACATAGTCTAACAGTCAATGAAAGAGTGATTTGTATGTGTACACAGAGTGTCACTCTACAAATTCACCAGCTTCCCCTGTACACAGATTATCACTGTACAAATTCAGCAGTGACCCCTGTACACAGAACGTCCCTCCACAAATTCGCCAGGAACCCCTGCACAGTGTGTCACACCAAAAATTGAGCATGTGTCACTGTCCAAATTCACCAGGGACCTCTGTACACAGAGTATCACTATACAAACTCGCCAGAGAACCCTGTACACAAAGTGTCACACTACAAATTCACCAGGGACCACGTACAGAGAGCGTCGCTATACATATTCTGAAAGTCAGTGAAAGAGTGATATGGACAGGTGCACAGTGTGTTACTATACAAATTCACCAGGTACCCCCTTACACAGAGTGCCACGATACAAATTCACCAGGGACCCCTGTAGACAGAGTATCACTCCACAAATTTCACTAGGGACCCCTGTACACAGTGTATCATTCCACAAATTTCACTAGGAACCCCTGTACACAGAGTGTCACTCTACAAATTCACCAGGGACCCCTGTACACATAACATCAGTATACAAATTCACGACACAGTGTCACTCTAGAAAATCTCCAGGGGCCCCTGTACAGAGAGTGTCACCATAAAAATTCACCAGGGATGTTTGTACACAGAGCGTCACTCCACAAATTCACCAGGGACCCCTGTACACAGAGTGGCACTATATATATTCTAGCAGTCAGTAGAAGAGTGATTTGGACCTGTACACAGAGTGCCACTCTACAAATTCACCAGGAAACCCTGTAAAATGAATATCACTCTACAAATCCAAAAGGGACACTTGTACCACAGAGTGTAACTCTACAAATTCACCAGGGACCCCTGTACACAAAGTGTCACCCTACAAATTCACCTGGAACCACCTACAGAGAGCGTCACTTTACATATTCTGACAGTCAGTGAGAATGACTTGGATGGGTACACAGAGTGTCACTATACAAATTCACCAGGGAACCCTGTACACAGAGAGTCACTCCCCAAATTCACCATGGTCCCCTGTACACAGACTGTCACTCTACAAATTCACTAGGCACCCCTGTACACAGTGCATCACTATATATATTCTAACAGTCAATGAAAGAGTGATTTGCAATTGTATACAGAGTGTTACGAATGAGGAGCAACTCTGATGGGCAGAAGGGTGCAAAGTCGCCCCCCCTTTTTGAGAATCGCAAAATCGCTACTATTTCGGGTCTGATTCCAAGGAAATGAGAGAGAGACAATGCACAGATACACAAAAGTGGAATGTCTCCTCCTAACAAAAGCGGCACGGAACCACCGATTACTGCTATTGTCTCTTGGAGAAGGATTGTGTATTGAGTATTGTTCTATTCATTGAAACCCCTCAGGGGGCAACCAGAGTGGTCTGGTTGATGGGTTGCATCATCCCAACCTGATTGACACCTCAGACCCCGTGAGTGGGGATAAAAGTAGGGTCTGGGGAACACCCCTCAGACGCACCAGGAGAGACGCTACGAGACCGGTGGGGGCTTGTGTGTGAGTCCACCCTTGCCTGGGTGACGAGCCCTCCACAGAACGGTCTAGCTAAAGGACGGAGGGGTCATAAGTGAATCTCTCTCTCTCTCTCTCTCTCTCTCTCCCCAACAATTGCAACACAGCAACCGACAACTACTGCAGCCTGCATGAACTGAACTGAACTTTATATTTCCATCGGACAATTCATTATCCCCTAGACAACGATAGAGCTTATTTCTTATTGATTATTATTATACCCACACTTTTAGTATTGATGACGTATATTATCTGTATATTTGTATTGATATTATTTTTGTGTATTTTTACTAATAAATACTGTTAAAAATAGTATCACCAGACTCCAACGGATACTCCTATCTTTGCTGGTAAGATACCCAGTTACGGGGTTCGTAACAAGAGTGTCCCTATACAAATTTAGCAGGGATCCCTATACACAGTGTGACACTCTACAAATTCACCAGCTTCCCCTGTATAAAGAGTATCACTCCACAAATTCACTAGCGACCACTCTACACACTGTATCACTATAGAAATTCACCACAGACCCCTACGCACTTAGTGTTACTCTACAAATTCCCTAGTGACCCCTGTACACAAAGCATCGCTATACATAGTCTAACAGTCAATGAAAGAGTGATTTGTATGTGTACACAGAGAGTCACTCTACAAATTCACCAGCTTCCCCTGTACACAGATTGTCACAGTACAAATTTACCAAGGACACCTGTACACAAAGTGTCCCTCCACAAATTCACCAGGGTCCCCTGTACACACAGTGTAATGCTCAAAATTCACCAGGGACCCCTATGCACTTAATGTCACTCTACAAATTCCCCAGGGACCCCTGTACACAGTGTGTCACTCTACAAATACACCAAGTTCCCCTCTCCATGGAGTATTACTCTACAAATTCACCAGGGACCGATCTACACAGATTGACACTCCCAAAATTCACCATGGACCCCTGTAGACAGATTGTCACTCCATAAATTCACCAGGGATTACTGTACACAGTCTGTCACTCTACAAATTCACCAGTGACCCCTGTACACAGTGTGTTACTCCACAAATTCACCATGGTCCCCCATACACAGAGCGTCACAATACAAATTCAACACACACCCCTATACACGGAGTGTTACAATACAAATTCACAAGGGACATCTGAAAACAGGATGATACCATACAAATTCACGAGGGGCATCTATACACACAGCGTCACGATACAAATTCTAATAGTCATTGAAAGAGTGATTTGCACCTGTACATAGAGTGTCACTAGACAAACTCATCAGGGACCCCTGTACACAGTGTCACTCTACAAATTCACCAGGGACCCCTGTACACAGGGTGTCCCTATAAAAATAACCCAGGGGCCGCTGTACACAGAGTGCCAATCTACAAATTCACCAGCGACTCCTATATACAGAGTGCCGCTCTAAAAATTCGACAGTACACAGAGCGTCACTATACAGAGTGTAAGAGTAGTTTGGACCTGTGCACAGAGTGTCACTGCACAAATTCACCAGGGGCCCCTGTACACTGAATTTCACTCTACAAATTCACCACAGACCCTTATACAGCTTGTGTCACTCTACAAATTCACCAGGGACCCCTGTACACAGTGTGTCACTCTACTAAATCACCGGAGACCCCTGTACACAGATCGTCACCATATGTATTCTAACTGTCAGTGAAAGAGTGATTTAAACCTGTAAGAGAGTGCAACTATACAAATTCACCACAGACCCCTGTACACAGATTGTCACTATAGAAATTCACAAGAGACCCTTGTACACAGTACAAATTCACCAGAGACCCTTATATACAGAGTGCCACACTAAAGATTCACCAGGGACCCCTGTACACAGTGCGTCACTCCACACATTCACCAGGGACCCCTGTACACAGAGTGTCACTGTACAAATTCACCAGAGATTCCTATACACAGATTGTCACTCTACAAATTCACCAGCGACACCTTTACACAGAGCATCACTATACATATTCTAACAGTGAATAAGAGTGATTTGTACATCTATACAGAGTGTCAGTAATCAAATTCTCCCAGGACAACTGTACACAGAGTACCAATATACAAATTTAACAAGGAACCATGTACACAGAATGTCACTCTGCAAATTCAGCAGGGACCCCTGTACACAGAGTGTCATGATACAATTTCACCAGGGACTCCTGTACACAGAGGGTCACTCTACAAATTCACTAGGGGCCCTGGTAAACAGTGTCACTCCACAAATTCACCAGGGACCCCTGTGCATAGTGTTTCACTATACAATTTCACCACAGACCGCTATACACAGAGAGTCACTATACAACTTCACCAGAGACCCCTGTACACAGAGTGTCACACTACAAATTCAAAACCGACACAGACCATCACAAAACAAATGCACTAGAAAGTCCTGTACGTAGGGTGTCACCATACAAATTCACGAGGCAAGCCTGAAAACAGAGTTTCTCTAAACGAATTCATGAGGGGCACCTGTAGACAGAGTGTCACTATACATAATTACCAGGGACCCCTGTACACAGAGTGTACTCCACAAATTCAGCAGGGACACCAGTGCACAGTATGTCACTGCACAAATTCACCAGGGACAGCTGTACACAGCGTGTCACTCCACAAATTCACCAGGGTCCCCTGCAAACACAGTGTAATGCTCAAAATTCACCAGGGACTCCTGTAGACAGATTGTCACTCCACACATTCACCAGAGACCCCTGTACAAAGTGTGTCAGTCTCAAAATTCACCAAAGACTCCTATACATTGAGTGTTACTATCCAAATTCACCAAAGACAACTGCAGAGTATCACTCCATGAATTCACTAGGGACCACCCTACACACTGTATCACTATACAAATTCACCAGAGACCCCTGTATACAAAGCATCACTAACAGTCAATGAAAGAGTGATTTGTATGTGTATACAGAGTATCACTCTACAAATTCACCAGGGATCCCTATACACAGTGTTTCACTCTACAAATTCACCAAAGACTCCTTTACATAGAGTGTTACTCTCCAAATTCACCAAAGACAACTGCACAGAGTATCAGTCCACGAATTCACTAGGGACCCCTCTACACACTGTATCACTATACAAATTCACCAGTGTCCCTCCACAAATTCAGCAGGGACCCCTGTAAATGGAGTGTCACTCTACCAATTCACCAGGGACACCTGTACACAGTGTTTCAATATACAAATTCAAAACAGAACCCCCCCCGTACACAGACCATCACAAAGCAAATGCACTAGAAAGCCCTGTACACAGAGTGTCACTATACAAATTCACGAGGCAAGCCTGAAAACAGAGTTTCACTAAACAAATTCATGAGGGACACCTGTAGACAGATTGTCACTATGCATATTCTAACATTCAGTGAAAGAGTAAGTTAGACTTGTAAACAGAGTGCCACTCCACAAATTCACGCAGGACCCTTGTACTCAGTGTGTCACTGCACAAACTCGCCAGGGTCCCCTGTACACAGAGTTTCACTCCATAAATTCACCAGGGTCCCCTGTAAACAGACTGCCACAATACAAATTCACCACAGACCCCTGTATACAGTGTGTCACTCTACAAATTCCCCAAGAACCAAGTAGATAGAGTGTCACTCTACAAATTCACCAGAGACCCCGGCGCACAGAGTGTTACTCTACAAATTCTACAGCAGCACGGTGAAAGTGACAGGGAGAAAACAGTCGGTGGAAGGAACAGGGAACAGTGGAAATATTCAGCAGACAGACAGCATTGTATGAGATGGTATCAAAGGTAATTTTCTGGATTAATAAACTTTCATCAGACTCAGCTGCACCTGATAAAAGCATTGACCTTAAAAGTTTTCTCTCAAAGACTGGCTGACTGATATACTGCGGGTTTGAAGCATTTTCTTTCTGTATTTCTGATTTTCCCCAGCCTCGATATCCTGCTTGAACAAATAGGGTTTGATTGGAATTCTTATGGAAGAAAATGAAGATGCTGTAGTCAGCATTCCAGGATTGATTTAAACATATGCACAGCCTTCTTTGCTACTTAAGTAATGTGCCTTACTCATTTCAACCCACCAGAGGGCAGCTCCCTTACATCTAGCCTAAACCTGATTCTCTGACACGAATGGTCAAAATAGATGCTCAAGTGGTGTAGGATTACTGTGCCTGACCTCACACCTCACACAGCCGGCACTGAACTCTTCGGGGCAGGTACTGCATTGGTTAGATACAGAGTAAACAAACAACACGCAGTAAAACTTCTTTAATCCAGCACACTTGAGACCTTGGTGATGTCAGACTGGCTGGTGATTTTAAAGAAATGTTATATACCAGAATTATTCATTTTAAAGTGAACCCAAAGGGAACATGGGAAACAAGCTTCAAGTAAGTTTAAAGGGAGCATGAGAAACCAATTGCAGGTGACTTTGAGAGGAGCACAGCAAACAGACTCAGGTGAGTTAAAAGAGTACACAGGAACGGGGCCTTGACAATAGACAATAGGTGCAGAAGTAGACCATTCAGCCCTTCGAGCCTGCACCGCCATTCTGAGATCATGGCTGATCATCTATTATCAATACCCAGTTCCTGCCTTGTCCCCATATCCCTTGATTCCCCTATCCATAAGCTACCTAGACAAGTGGAAGGGAATTGTGGAACCAAGGCTTTGGTAAGTGGACAGAGTGTGGAAGCCTTGGGGAGTGAGCAGTGTGAGTAGACAGCCATTGGCGAGTGTACGGGGAGGGTGGGGACCGCGGTCCTCGGTGAGTGGATGGAGAGGGTTAGACCGCGGTCTCCAGTGAGTGGGCAGGGAGGACAGGGAGTGGGGTAACTGATGAGTGGGCGGGGAGGGCGGGGACCGGGGTAACTGATGAGTGGGCAGGGAGGGCGAGGACCGGGGTAACTGATGAGTGGGCAGGGAGGCCAGGGACTGCAGTCCCTGGTGAATGGACAGGGAGTGAACAGAGAGTATGGAAACCAGATCTCTGGTGAGTGGATGGGAAGAGCAGCAAACACAAGCTTGGACAGGTGCATTTGTCCAGTTTGTCTCATTCCTTTCTTTCACTTGAACCAGTTGCTGAACTCATCAGGATTTCTGAACAGTCTTGTAGCAAATTACCAGAGTTTTACTGTACATTTGTTAGCACTCAGTAGGAGGGAAAACAGAGAGAGGGTCCCACCTAGCTTAAGGAGACTAGAACCAGGCGTAAAATCTCAAAATATGAGACAGCTTGTTTAAGGCTATGAAGTGAAATTTCTTCACTCAATGTGTTAAGAACCCTTGGATTTCTCTATCCCAGAGGACTGTGGAGGCCGATTGTATTCAATTAAAACAGAGTTTGATAGATTTCTGGATATTGAGGGAAACAAGAGATATATTAAGGTAACAAATCAGCCATGATCTTCAAAGTGGTGGTTACAAATCAGAACACTGCAGATGCTGTAAATGTAACATGTAAACATACACATTGGAAATGCTTGTCAGGATAGAGAGCATCTGCCAAAAGAGAGGATTAACATTTCTGCTCAAAGATCCTGAAGGCCTAGAAGCTGATGTCCCAGACCAGAGCAAGGGGCTCTATATGGATAGAACTTACCTGCTGCTGGACCCCATAGAATCTTCTGTGCATAAGTTATCTTACTCAACATTCTGGCCTTCATTTTATGCAAGGTCTGCCTCTCCAATCTGCACCAAGTGGGTGAGGTCAGGCCTCATTGTTCGAGTGTGAAGGTCTTTAGTACGATAACAAATGATATTATCTGGTCCTAAATTTTGTGATTCTGTGGTAGTGGGAATCTCAGGAGAAAAACAAAATGGAACACCTACGCTGCACTTCTGTCTGATCATGACTCAGATTCATAGTGCATCAAAATAGATCTCTTCAGCTGCCTGAGTCCATGTTGCCCACCAACCACCTATCTGCATTATTCTCCCCACATTCCCATCAACTCCCCTACACACTATGGGCAATTTACAGTGGACAAATATCCTACCAGTTTGCAGATCTTTGGATAGGTGGCAGAAGCCACAACACCTGGAGGTAACTCACCTGTTCATCCACGGAGAAAACTCGCAAACTCCACAAAGAATAGAGCCAGTGCTGTAAGGCAGCCATTCTACTCAGGGTGCAGAGAATGAAGCCTTGTCCTTACCAGTCACATGCATCATTGTAGATGGGTATTGTTCTCCAGTTGGCTGTTTAATTGCCCCCAAGACTTCTTGTCAAGATAGCATCAGCATACAACGCTCCCTTGGTTGACATCTTCCAGGTAGCAAATGAAAATAGCTTTTACATCTCTTTTTCACCTTAAATGTGTTTCTGGGACTGGTAGAGCCTGTGATTTACAGTTTGAGTAACCAGCGCTTTGCTGGCTCTGAGAGGATTCCGGGAAGCGAGTGCGTACTCGGACAGCCTCGATGTGAAGAAACTTCGAGACAGGACGCAAGCCAATGTTTGACTCCATTCCGCTGTTTAAAGCATCCATTAATCAAGGGAGACTGAGACATCGAGGCGAGTTCAGAAGGCGAGTGAGAGCTTCAGCATCGACTGCCTGCCTGCTGCAGGAGAAGGAGTCTGTGAGTGGCCTATCACCGTGTGGCTTGCTGTGGTAGGCGGGAAGGCCTCTCTGCCTCATGTGGTGTTCCTCTCTTTCGATGAATGTCGGTGATATTGTAGGATGGTGTCGTGGTTCTGCATTTATGGATTGGACTATTTTTCAGACTTATGGTGTTTGTATTCTGGGTTTTTTTTAAATCGCCCATTCCTTTTCCATTTTGTTGTTGAGAGGAGGGTGTTTGGGGGTTGATGTTCTGTTTGTTTATTGAGCTGGGTGGGGCAGGTTGTTTTCCTGTTCCGTTTTGTGTGGGGGAGGGTGTTTGGGGGGGCAGTTGATGATCAGGGTACCAATCTATTTTCTACAGGTGGGGGTGATGTTTCTTTCTGAATTACTGTCATATTCTTTCTTTGTTTTGTGGCTATCTGGAGAAGACAAATTTCACAGTTGTATACAGATGTATGCTTTGATAATAAATGAAGCTTTGAATCTTTGACTAAAGATTAGATATGGAAAGCTTGCCAGGCTTTGATCTATCGCATGCTTTTATGCTGATTAGTATGGCTGTGACCCTGCCTTCATCAGGTTAGAACCTCATTTTTAAGTATGCCTAATACTACTGCCTGTTGAAACAGGAATCATTCTTGGCTCAATGGTGACAACAGAGTTGCTGGGGTGGGTGAATACTGAGTCACGAGGTTACAGTTTGTGATGCTGTACTTCACTGCTTCCACTGGCAGTCCATAATACCTCGTGGATGACCAGTTTTGAGCTGCCATATCTGTCCTCAAGTCTATTCCACGAGTGTCTTTAATGTGAAGATGTGACGTTCTCTCTCCTTCTCTTAATGACACCATCAACAGAACTAACTATCACTGCTAGGTGCTGAGGACAAAGTCAAGTAGGATTTATTAGTTCACTCACTACTTGCGACAAAACCAAAATGGCATTGTATCCTTCAGGACTTTCTCACTGAAGTCCCCCGAATACATTTTGCTTCTCCCCAGTGTTGTTGAACAAGACTGAGCACTGATTTGTCAGCTAAGAGAAGATGACAGCTGGTATCAGAAGCAGTATTCTTTCCCCTTGTTTGGCCTCTTGCCATAAAGGAATTCCTCGAATCTGGAGTCAATGCTGAGGAATTCCGAGGCTACATCCTCCTGCCTGCATTCTATCATAGCAGCCTCTTGCCCTTGTCTGTTGCCCAGACACGCTGTGGTGAGGGGTGGGCCCATTAGAGGGCTCTTTATGTAGAAGTCCTCCCTTTTACATAGAGAACTTCAGCGAGAGAGCAATCAAGCTTATGCAACAGGATTTTAAACAGGGTCACAGATTCCCAGGCTGCTTACAATTCCTGCACACTGGATGTGTCTGTGGAATGCAGGAGGTTTTAGTCAGAGTATTTGAAAGAGTTGTTCATCAGCTTGTAGCTTCACTTCAGTTCCAGGTTCATGATCACCTGATGCAGAGAGGGTTGGCCAGGAGGATCTCCTTGATAGTTTACTACTGGGCATACCTAAGATGGCCATTCCAGGCAGAGGGTGGGTTGTCAGAGAATTTATCCATGCTACTACCTCTTTCTTCGGAGGCTGCATTTTATGCTCAGATGAGAGAGTTGTGGTATTCGTTGAAGATCTTCTGAAATCTTTGGGCAGGGGTTGGAGTCCACTCTGACAGGATGGATAACATTTTAATTGTTTTAACAAAAGCAAAGACAAAAAAACAATTCAAAAGGGAGTTTGAGGAATGGGATGGCTATAGGGTGGAGTTTCCTTTTCGTAACCGGAATAAAGACTGAATGCTCCCTAAAATGATCTTTCTATTTCCTACCAGCAATCCTAAAACTTGGTGGTGCATTCACATTGGCCTCAACTTATTCAAAGTATCACCTAACGAACAGATGGAGCTTTATTGCTGAAATGTGAACTTCGGCCAGTGGGCTGAAGTTAAACTGCATGGAAAGATAACAATGACCAGGTAGAACAAAACATTTAATGGAGCAAAGACGGTGCTGTAAATAAAATCAGAACATACCTGAGATCCATTTGCTGCTGATGAAAGAGAGAGCCAGAAATTCTCTCGCCCTTCTTGTAGGGTACTCTGGAAGTGGTAGGAATCGATGCTCGTGAAAGGAGAGAGAGTGATGGACAACCTTAGCTGACGTAGGGCACGGAATCTGTCCTGCAAGTGAAGTGATTCATATGCCTGCAAACAGAAAACATCAATTCAGACTAAAAGCAGACTTTAACAATTTAAACACATGGGTAAATTGGTACAAGCTGAAGAAACAGTCCAGTGACTCCTCCCCCCCATCTGCAATCTCACAAATACAACACTGTTGCTGCAACTTTATCACATTTCAGAAAAACAATGGGGAGGGGAGGGGAAAAGAGAGTCCCTCAGCAGTGCTCACACTCTTAATAATGTTCTTCTATCAATACCACCCTCCATTGGCAATTCCAACATAACAGTTCCGCATTGCACTCCCCAACAGTCCAATGTGCCCTCTGTACTATTCCTGTGACCGTCCAGCCCTCCTGCAGCAATGTGCCTTTATCAGTCTAGCATTCCTTCGACGGTGCCCCTGTAACAATGCAGTACTTCCTCAGCACAGTCCCACTGACAGTCCAGCAATAATTCAGCACTGCCCACCCACACTCCCATACTCCCTCAGCACTCCACTCTATCAGCTCAGGATGCTCCAAGCTCTGGTCTTCCAACTATCCTGTGCTCTCTTAGTACTCCTGTACTGACAATCCTGCATTCATTAAATACCATCCCTCAGTAGTCCAGCAGTTTTTCAGCTCCACCTCCCCAACCATCCAACACTCCTTCAGCAATGCCCTTCTGTCAATTCAACACGCTCTCAGTATTGTCACTCCAACAGTTGACTGTTCCCTCAGCACTTTCTCTCCAGCAGCACAGTACTCCCTCAAACATATCCCTTTGACAGTTGAATGTTACTTCAGTGACACGCTTCCAACACTTACTCAGTGTAACCCTTCTGATAGGCCACCACCCTTCCAACAGGCCAGTATTTCCCAGCACAATGTCAACATCTCATCACCTCACCTTCAACCAATTAGTGCTCTTTCAGGACTGCTTCTCTGACAGTCCAGTACTCCTTTGGGGCTGTTGCTTTGAAAACCTAGCATACCCTCAGTGATATATCTCCAGCTATCCAGCACTCCTTCAGAATTTCCCTTGACCTTCACTCCAATAATCCAATTGTCATTTTGAGTTTAGAAGAATGAGAGGTGATTAATTTGTAAAGTATAATCTTCTCAGGAATAAAAAGAAGATGCAGAGTTGAAATTTTCCTGCCTGGAATGTCCAGAGTTAGGAATCACATCCTCAAAATAAGGAACACACACAAAATGCTAGTGGAACACAGCAGGCCAGGTAGCATCTATAGGAAGAAGTACAGTCGACATTTCGGGCCCAGACCCTTCGTCAGAACGAAGGGTCCTGTGTCCTGACGAAGGGTCTCAGACCAAAATGTCGACTGTACTTCTTCCTATAGATGCTACCTGGCCTGCTGTGTTCCACCAGCATTTTGTATGTGTTGCTTGAATTTCCAGCATCTGCAGATTTCCTCATGTTTGTGTTCTCAAAATAAGGAATTAACCAATACATTTCATATCCCACCGAGTAATGGATCTTTGGAATTCAGGATCTGGAATTCCATGAGAGGCTCAGTCACTGAGTATATTGATGAAGGAGATTGAAAGATTTCTAGATTTTACAGGGATGAACGAAAACAGGATTAGCTCAGGAATGTGGCACTGAAGTAAAAGATAAGTCTCATTATTATTGAATGGCAGTGCAGGCATGAGGGGCCATATGGCCTCTTCCTATTCCTTCTGTGTTAATGCAATGCCCTTTTCTTTACTACCACTCTAACAGCGGAGAGCTTCTGTACTGTTTTCTTAGTGTCGGCTTGAGCTGACTCGATGGATCAAATGTTTTCTGTTTAAGTGTGAGATACTGCTGAGTGTGAGGCTGGCAGCATGCCTGCATATGAGAAGCTCTACACTAATCACAGCCAACAACTTCATAAGGTATGGGGAAGGGTCAGGAGGGAGAGGGGAGAAATGCAGTCTCTGATGCTTCCTGGAACCAAAACAAATTCAGAAGGTGATTAGCTGTTTTCAATTTACAACAGCATCCAACTGTACTGTCCAACAACTCCCCTCTGTCCACTGGTATGTGAACACAGCTGACGGTAAAAGGGCATCACACCCAAGGAATAATGAGTACACCATTCAGCTCTGCCCCTCTGTTAATTGGGATCATGATTAATCATTAACCTCACATTCCTGCCCTAGTTCCCTAATTCTTGTTTTGCCGGCATAACAAAAATACTGAAAAGAGAAGGGTTACATTGTCTGCCTTTCAGTTGCAATGGATCATAAGTATCAGATAATCTTTTGCCTGACAGACATACAGACAAAGAGATACTCCAGAAATTTACTTTCTGCATTACTTCCATTGCATCCCCATACCACCAAACCCCTCTCCCTTTAAGATCATGTGTAGCTCAGACAAGGGGAATTGGTTTCAAAGCCGTTCTGCAGGGTTGGGACCAAGTTCAGGAATAAAAGCACTCTTGTGAAGAATAGTTCATTACTTGCTGGAATAAGTCCTGGGAACTTCAGAATAAATAAGAAAAATGAGTGTGTTTTCCGTCCCGCTGGAAATCTTCCCTTCTTCAACCCCTGTTGATTTTTAATAATAAAGCACTGAAATAATCTTTTGGTTAAAACAGTGCCAAGTTGAAGTTTCTGTCAAAGTCATAGCTTGAAATTATTTGTTTTTGTTTCTTTGTTAAGGTTTGTAGGGATGGCTTCGGGGACAGAGGGGGAAATTAAGACTTGGGCAGGGGATATGGAGCAATTAGAGGACAGGCTGGAGTCTAAGTTCCAAGGCAAGTGATGTGGATGTGGTCAGAGGTTGGGCCAGCTAACTAGCAAGGACAAGAGCAAGTGCTCCCCCAGGTCAGCAAGTCATCGGCTGGTTCTGAGATCGGGTTCCACGTAAGCAGGAGGCACAAGAGACAGTGAATCCCCAGGCACATGAAGCAGCAAGACCAGAGTTCCAGGCCTAGTATTCAGGTCCCATCATCTGTGAGTCCAGAGTTCAAACCCTGGAGTTAGGGTCCTCATTTGTCATCATCAGCAAGTCCAGGGTCAATACTGAAGATTAAAGCCAGAAGGTCAATGGCAAGTCCAGAAGTCGAGGCCGCATGCTGGAGGCAAGACTATGAAGTTCTGTAAGTCCACTGGAGAAGTCGAAGGCCCAATGTCTGCGAATCCATGAGTCTGCTAGAGACTAAAGATGGTCCAGGGTTAGAGGACTGTGCATGTGCGTGGATGGGTGTGAGGAATGGTACTTATTTTGCTGTTGTTCTGTTTTATTGTATTCTGTCTTGCCTTGCCAGGCATGATAGATATCCTACATTGGTGCCCAAAGGCGTGGCAACACATGCAGGCTGCCCCATTTACATCCTTGGGTGTATTGGCTGTTAACGCAAATGACATAGTTGAACATACATTTTGATATTCATGTGATAAATAAACCTGAGTCCAGGATGAGATCTCCTGTGAAGTGGCAAACCCTTCATCTGAGCCTCGTGGATTTGGTCTTTGCAGCCCTCCTCTGCACTGACATTAGCTGAGAACATAGCACTGTTGCCTAGAGGTAGGTACCAGTGTGTTCTCTCAGTCACAGGCTCTGAGAAATGAAGGTGAGAAAGTCTGGAGGATGGGGGAAGGGGGATCCAGGCAGTATCAGAAACAGTCAGGGAATCTACTACATGGCTAAGTCAGCATTCAGCATGCTAAACATTCCCAAGCTGCTCGAAGCGTTACCAGGAATGGACTTGGGCAAAAAGCCACTTCGGTGAGTGGCCAGGCCTATGCGTCAGCACACAGTTGCCCAAGGCTGGAAGGCTCACGGCTCAGAACAGACGTTCGTAGGCTCGACTGCCGTGATTATTGTACATAGCAAGTTACATGAGCCCATCTGTTCCAAAGCTCACATTCATGTTAGGGAGACCAGTCCTCGTCGGAAAATCATCAGCCAGCCAAAGGAGCTTATAAAGGTCTCTCTTTGACTGTCTGTTGAAATTGGGCCAGATTGCTCAGAAGCACAGATGCTTTGAGCTGCTCCCAGGCAGTCACTAATGTTATATGAGACAACAGTCCTGACACTAACACCGATCTCTTCCATCCATCCAGCACTCGAATTTCTCTCTCTCCATGTACCAGCCCCCTCCTGACCCCTTCCTGGATTACCCCATCCCGATTGTACTCGCTACCACCTCTCAGCTAGCAGTGGTGTAGGCAGATTCAGTTACTGCCACTGACAGTGTAAGGATTGGAAAATAGTCTCTCAAGGAGCCCAAGTCCGAGGGTGGAGTCAAAGCTGTTCACTGCTCCATCACGTACTCCTTTAAGCCCTGGCTCTGTTCCAACACTTTAAATAGAGTGTGCCATGGATCCCAGTGAAACACCTACTGTCCAGTGCCTGTAAATCTGTTCACAATCTATAGGTTCAGGATAGACTGTGGGTGCAGCCTGTCTGATTATTAGAAAAAGTGCTCCCTGAGATCAGTGCAGACCTTCAGTAATCCTCATTGCTCCATGTTCACAAGACCTGTGATAAGTGCAGCTTCCCAATCGTTGTTGCTGCAGTTACCGTAACGCAGACCGCTGACACCAGAATCTGGCACAAAAACACACTGCTTTAAGAGCTCACAAACAAGAGAAAATTTGCAGATGCTGGAAACTTAAGCAACATAAACAAGATATGCTGGAGGAACTCAGCAGGCCAGGCAACACCTATAAAAAAGAGTACAGTCGACGTTTAAGGCCGAGACCCTTCGGCAGGACTGGGAAAAAAGATGTAGCGGTGTGCTACATGCAGCGCTGAAATAACGAAACAGAGTCGGCGAGCTGCAGTTCCCGCACGCAGGCTTTTCCCCTTGCTGGTGAAGAAGGCTTGGCGCCCTCTTTGGGACCGGCCTCAATGCCGGCACGCGCCACTTTGTGAGCCGATTCGAGTGCGCTAGGAAGTGGGTCGCCACATAACCCCCCCCCCCCCCAGAACCGACGATACACCCCCCAATGTCCACAGTCTGGGTCGGACTCTGTTTGGGAGGTCTGCCTCTGCACCGCGGTGCCGGGATCTCGACCGGCTGCGCCAAGTCCACATGGGCCGGTTTGAGTCTGTCCACCGTGAAAACTTCCTCTTTCCCCCCGATGTCCAACACGAATGTGGACCCGTTGTTTCTGATCACCGTAAACGGCCCCTCGTAGGGCCGCTGTAGCGGTGCCCGATGTCCGCCCCATCGTACAAAAACAAACTTACAGTTTTGCAGGACTTTGGGTATGCAAGTTGGGTTCTGCCCATGCTGCGAAGTGGGTATGGGGGCCAGGTTACCAAACCTCTCGCTTAGTCTGCCCAGGACTGCTGCGGTTCTTCCTCTCGCCCCCTTGGGGCTGGTATGAACTCTCCTGGGACGACCAGGGGTGCGCCGTACACCAACTCGGCCGACGAGGTGTGCAGATCTTCTTTCGGTGCCGTGCGGATTCCGAGCAGGACCCAGGGAAGCTCGCCCATCCAGTTAGGCCCCTTGAGGCGGGCCATGAGAGCTGACTTCAGGTGACGGTGGTAACGCACCACCAGTCCGTTCGACTGTGGGTGGTAAGCAGTTGTGTGGTGCAGCTGTGTCCCCAAAAGACGGGCCATAGCTGACCACAGGCTGGAGGTGAACTGGGTGCCTCTGTCGGAAGTAATGTGGGCTGGTACACCAAAGCGAGATACCCAGGTGGCAATCAGGGCCCGGGCGCAAGATTCGGAAGTGGTGTCGGTGAGCGGGACCGCCTCTGACCATCTTGTGAACTGGTCCACGACAGTCAGGAGGTGCTGCGCTCCTCGTGACACTGGCAGGGGGCCCACGATATCCACATGAATGTGGTCAAAACGCCAGTGGGTGGGGTGGAACTGCTGCAGCAGAGCTTTGGTGTGCCGCTGCACCTTGGCTGTTTGGCAGTGCATGCACGTTTTGGCCTATTCACTGACTTGCTTGCGGAGTCCGTGCCAAACAAACCTGTTGGCTACCATCCGGACGGTCGTCCTGATGGAGGGGTGCGCTAAGTTGTGAATGGAGTCGAAAACACGCCACCGCCAGTGCTTCATAGTCTACCCCCTGGGACAGGGCTTAGATGTTAGGGCGGGAGAGGGCGTCCTCCACGACATTGTCCTTTCCCGAGACATGCCGGACATCCGTCGTGTATTCGGAGATGTAGGACAGATGTCGCTGCTGGCGGGTCGACCAGGGGTCGGATGCTTTCGTGAACGCAAAGGTAAGTGGTTTGTGGTCCGTGAACGCGGTGAAAGGCCTACCTTCTAAGAAGTACTTGAAATGCCGGATTGCCAGGTATAGCGCCAACGGTTCCTGGTCAAAAGCACTGTATTTGAGCTCGGGTGGTTGTAGGTGTTTGCTGAAAAATGCCAGGGGTTGCCAGCGACCCTCGATGAGTTGTTCCAGCACTCCACCGACTGCCATGTTAGATGCGTCCACTGTGAGGGCGGTAGGGACGTCCATTCTGGGGTGCACTAGCATCGCGGCGTTTGCTAAGGCTTCTTTGGTTTTAATGAAAGCGGCGGCGGACTCCTCGTCCCAGGTAATGTCCTTGCCCAGACCCGACATCAGGGCGAACAGGGGGCGCATGATTCGGGCAGCTGAAGGGTGGAAGTGGTGGTAGAAATTCACCATACCCACGAATTCCTGAAGGCCTTTGATTGTGTTGGGTCGGGGGAAATGGCAGACCGCGTCTACCTTAGCGGGCAGAGGGGTTGCCCCGTCTTTAGTAATCCTGTGGCCGAGGAAGTCGATGGTGTCAAGCCCGAACTGGCATTTGGCCGGGTTGATTGTCAGGCCGTATTCACTCAGTCGGGCGTAGAGTTGACGGAGGTGGGACAGATGCTCCTGACGACTGCTGCTGGCTATGAGGATGTCATCCAAATAGATGAAAGCGAAGTCCAGGTCGCATCCCACCGCGTCCATTAACCGCTGAAACGTCTGTGTGGCATTCTTTAGGCCGAACGGTATGCGGAGGAACTCGAAAAGGCCGAAAGGGGTGATGAGTGCCGTTTTGGGGACTTCGTCCGGATGCATTGGGATCTGATGGTATCCCCAGACGAGGTCTACCTTGGAGAAGATCCGTACGCCGTGCAGGTTTGCTGCAAAGTCCTGAATGTGCGGCACAGGGTAGCGGTCTGGTGTTGTAGCCTCGTTCAGCCTGCGGTAGTCACCGCATGGTCTCCAGCCCCCTGTTGCTTTGGGCACTATGTGCAGGGGGGAGGCCCATGGGCTGTCGGACCGCCAGATGATCCCCAATTCCTCCATCCTCTTGAACTCCTCCTTCGCCAGTCGGAGCTTGTCCGGGGGAAGCCTTCGAGCACGGGTGTGGAGGGGTGGTCCTTGTGTCGGGATGTGGTGCTGTACGCCGTGTCTGGGCATGGCTGTCGTGAACTGTGGTGCCAGAACCGATGGGAAATCCACCAGGACTCTGGTGAAGTCGTTGTCGGACAGCGTGATGGAGTCTAGGTGTGGGACCGGCAACTGGGCTTCACCCAGGGAGAACGTTTGAAAAGTCTCGGCGTGGACCAGTCTCTTCCTTGGCAGGTCGACCAGTAGGCTGTGAGCTCGCAAAAAATACGCGCCCAGGAGCAGTTGGGCTACGGCGGCCAGTGTGAAGTCCCACATGAACCGGCTGGAGCCGAACTGTAGCCACACTGTACGGGTGTTGTAAGTCCTTACTGGGTGGGACCCGGTGCTCTGTTGTGTGTGTCGTAACTCGTCGGAGGCAAGACGCTGATCTCAGCTCCGGTGTCGACCAAAAAGCAGCGTCCCGACCGCTTGTCCCAGACATACAGGAGGCTATCCCGATGGCCAGCCGCCGTAGCCATCAGTGGCGGCTGGCCCTGGCATTTCCCGGGAACTTGCAGGGCGGGCTACAGCGGCGGGCTTCTGTGCCCCACCGCTGGTGGTAGAAGCACCATTGTTCGTTGGCCTCCTCACCCCTGCCTCTGGGGTTAGCGGGCTCTGCAGCCGGGCCTGGTCTGGTTTGCTGCTGGGAGCGTGGCCTGGTGATCTGTGCGACGGATGCCCCACTCTCCTTCTTGGCTTTCCACAGCACGTCCGCTCGGGCCGCCACCTTCTGGGGGGTCACTGAAATCCGCGTCGGACAGCAGCAGGCATATGTCCTTGGGCAGCTGCTCCAGGAATGCCTGCTCAAACATAAGGCAGGGCTTGTGACCTCCAGCCAGGGAGAGCATCTCGTTCATCAAAGCCGATGGTGGCCTGTCCCCCAAACCATCCAGGTGCAGTAAGCGGGTAGCTCGCTCACGCCGTGAGAGTCCGAAAGTCCTTATGAGCAAGGCTTTGAATTCTGTGTATTTGCCTGGGCCGCTGTTTCCTGGTCAAGGGAGCTCACCACGTAGTAGTAACATGTGGCATCCGAGGTTATCTGCCGAATGTGGAATTGGGCTTCTGCTTGCTGGAACCATAGGTGAGGTCGCAGCGTCCAGAAGCTTGGCAGTTTTAACGAAACTGCATGAACAGATGCGGCGTCGTTCACCTTTGGCCCAAATATCGTTTGGGTCGTCGGGGTCACCAATTGTAGCGGTGTGCTACACGCAGCGCTGAAATAACGACACGGAGTCGGCGAGCTGCAGTTGCAAAAAGAGATTTATTCAACTTCGCAGCCTTGCTTTAAAGCCTTCCTGATCCCGCCCTCCCCGGGCGGGAATGCTGTAGGGGGCGCGTATTCACAGTCCCGTCCCGCGTGCAGGCTTTTCCCCTTGCTGGTGAAGCAGGCTTGGTGCTCTCTTTGGGACCGGCCTCAATGCCGGCACGCGCCACTTTGTGAGCCGGTTCAAGTGCGCTGGGAAGTGGGTTGCCACAAGGAGTAGATTTAAAAGGTGGAGGAGGGGAGAGAGAAGCACAAGGTGATAGGTGACACCTGAAAGGGGAGAGGGAGGGCTGAAGTAAAGAGCTAGGAAGTTGATTGGTGAAAGAGATACAGGGCTGGAGAAAGGGGAGTCCAATAGGAGAGAATAGAAGGCCATGGAAGAAAGAAAAGTGGGAAGCAGCACCAGAGGAAGGCAATGGACAGGCAAAGAGATAAGGTGAGAGAGAGAAAAGGGGATGGGGAATGGTGAAGGTGGGGGGGGGGGGGGGGGGCATGACCAGAAGTTTGAGCAATCAATGTTCATGCCATCAGTTTGGAGGCTACCCAGATGGAATATAAGGTGATGTTCCTCCAACCTGAGTGTGGCCTCACCTCAACAGTAGAGGAGGCCATTGATAAACGTATCAGAATGCAAATGGGAAATGGAATTAAAATGGGTGGCAACTGAGAGATTCCGCTTCTGGCAGATGGAGTGTAGGTGCTCAGCGAAGTGGTCTCCCAATCTACGTTGGGTCTCACTGATATACAGGAGGCCATATCAGGAGCACCAGACACAGTATATGACCCCAACAGACTCACGGGTGAAGAGTCACCTCCCCTGGAAATTGGGGCCCTGAAGGACAAGAGAAATCCTATCCCTGATAGGGTGGCAGGAGGATGGGGTAAGGGCAGACCTGCGTGAAATAGAAGAGATATGATTGAGGGCAGTGTTGATGGTGGAGGAAGGGAAGCCTTTTTCCTTGATAAATGAGGACATCTTCTTTGTTCTGGAATGAAAAGCCTCATTCTGAGGGCAGATGCAGCAGAGACAGAGGAATTGAGAGAAGGGATGGCGTTTTTTCAAGTAACAGGTTGGACAGAGGTATAGTCTATGTAGCTGTGAGAGTCCGTGGGTTTATAATAGACTTCAGTAGATAAGCTGTCTCCAGAGATAGAGAGAGTGAGATCAAGAAAGGAGAGAGAGATGTTGGAAATAGACTAGGTAAATTTAAGGGTAGGGTGGAAGTTAAAGCCAACATTGATGAAGCGAATGAGCCCAGCAAGGGTGCAGGAAGCAGTCATCGATGTCCCATAGGAAAAGTGGGGGACAGACACCAGTGTAGGCTTGGAACACAGACTCTTCCACATAGCCAACAAAAAGACAGGCATTGCTAGGACCCATGTGAACGCCCATGGCTACACCTTTTGTTTGAAGGAAGTAGGGAGCCAAAGGAGAAAATATTAAGAGTGAGGACAAGTTCCGATAGACGGAGGAGAGTGGTGGTAGAGGGAATCTGATTGGGTCGATGACCAGAAAGAATGGAGAGCTTTGAGGCCTTCCTGGGGGGGGATGGAGATGTCATTGAAAAGATCCAGAGCATGTGAAGTGTCACGGATGTAGATAGGAAGAGACTGAACTAGGGGGGATAAAACAGAGTCTTATTCCCCCCTAGTTCTTATGCAGATACGAGTTCAGTGGGGCAGGAACAAGTTGAAACAATGGGTCTACCTGGACAAGCGGGTTTGTGGATCTTGGGTAAGAGGTAGAAATGGGAGATGCAAGGTGCGGGAATTATAAGGTTGGTGGTGGTGGACGGGAGATCCCCAGTGTCAATAGGTTGGTGATGGTGTGGGAGACAATGGCCTGGTGTTCCTTAGTGGGATCCTGTTCAAGGAGTAAGTAAGAGGAGGTGTCTGAGAGTTGTCGCTGGGCCTCAGTAAGGTAGAGGTCAGTCCGCCAAACTACTATAGCATCCCCTTTATCTGTGGGCTTGATGGTGAGGTTAGGATTAGTGCGGACGGAGTGAAGAGTAAAGCATGCAGAAGGGGTGAGGTTCGAATTGGATAGAGGAGTGTTGAAGATGGGAGATAGGGTCATTGGTGTGGGGTGGGAGTCCTTGCTAAAGAAGTAGGCTCGGAGACAGAGGCGGCAGAAGAAAAGCTCGACTGTACTTTTTTTCCATAGATGCTGTCAGGCCTGTTGAGCTCCTCCAGCATTTTGCGTGTTGCTCTAAGAGTTCAGCAGGTAAAGCAGCATCGATGGAGGCAAAGTGATAGTTGGATGACAGTTGCTGAAGGATTGTGTGGGGAGCACAATCTGTTTGAAGTACAAGTTAGATAATGAAAGACTCTATGTGCTCTCAGCTCCAGTTCACATTCCCCTCTACTGGCACCCTCCTCCATCAAACAGAATTTGAACTAAACGGCTCTTTTGGCTCTTCTCACCTTCTCCAAACAAAGGTATAGCCAGGGATGCACACAAGCCCCTACAATGTCTGTCTTCTCTTTGAGCACTGAGCAGTCCATGTTCCAAACTTAATTTGACACCGCTCCCCATCTCTTTCTTTACTACATCAATGACAACATTGGTGCTGCTTTCTGCACCCACATGAAACTCATGTTTCATAACAATCAAAATTAGGTTTAATATAGAGACATAGAGAAGCACAGCCCATCTCGTTCATGCTGAAACCATTTAAACTGCCTACTCCCATTGACTTGCACTGGGACCATAGCTCTCTGTATCCCTACTATCCAAGTACCTATCCAAACTTCTCTTAAACATTGAATAGAGCTTGCATGGACCACATGGCTGGCAGCTCATTTCACATTCTCACAACCTTCTGAGTGAAGTTTTTCATGTTCCCCTTAAATATCACACCTTTCACCCTTACCTATGACCTCTGGCTGTACTCCCACCCAACTTCAGTGGAAAAAAACTGTTGCATTTACCTTATCAATACCCCTCAAATGTGTATACCTCTATCAAATCTTCTCTCAATCTTCTCAGTTCTAGAGAATACAGTCCTAACCTATTCAATCTTTCCTTATAAGTCAGGACCTCCAGACCCAGCAACATCCTTGTAAAACACACAAACTGCTGCAGGAACTCAACAGGTCAGGCAGCAGCTATGGACTGAGTACAGCTGATGTTTCGGGCCAAGAGTCTTCGTCAGGACACACAATGAAGAATTCCTGCTGAAGGGTCTCGGCTCAAAATGTTGACTACACTCTTTTCTATAGCTGACCTGTTGAGTGCCTCCAGCAGTTTGTGTATGTAGCCTGGATTTCCAGCATCTGGTGATTTTCTCTTGTTGAACATCCTTGTAAATTTTCTCTGCACTCTTTAAACATCAGTTACATTTTCCCTATCGGTAAGTGACCAAAACTGCATTCATTACTCCAAATTAGGCCTCACCAAGGTCAACATGCTATAAAACTTCAACATAACATCCCATCTTCTGTACTTAGTACATTGATTTCTGAAGGTCAATGTGCCAAAAGCTTTCTTTACAACTCTGTCTACATGTGACACCACTTTGAACAAATTATAGACCAATATTCCCAGGTCCTTTTGTTCTACCACACTCCTCAGTGCTCTACTGTTCACTGTGTAAAACTCACCCTGGTTGGTCCTACCAAAGCGCAAAACGTTACATTTGTCTGCATTAAATTCCATCTGCCATTTTTCAGCCCATTTTTTCCAGTTGATGCAGATCGCACTGCAAGCCATGATAGCCTTCCTCACTATCCACTACACCCCCAATCTTGGTGTCATCCACAAAATTACTGATTCAGTTAACCACATTATCATCCAGATCATTGACAGACAATGCCTATAAAAAGTATTCCCCCCCCACCTTGGAAGTTTTCATGTTTTATCGTTTTACGACATTGAATCACAGTGGATTTAATTTGGCTTTTTTGACACTGGTCAACAGAAAAAGATTTTTGTGTCAAAGTTAAAACAAAGTGATCTAAGTTAATTAATTACAAAAATAAAACACAAATTAATTGATTGTATAAGTATTCACTTCCTTTAATATGACACATCATATTATCACTGGTGCAGCCAATTGGTTTTTTCAGTCACATAATTAGTTAAATGGAGATCACCAGTGTGCAGTCAAGGTGTTTCAATTGTTTGTAGTAAAAATACACCTGGATCTGGAAGGACCAATTGCTGTTGAGTCAGTATCCTGGCAAAACTACATCATGTAGACAAAATAACACTCCAAGCAACTCCATGAAAAGATTATTGATTAGTTTGTGCCAGCATAGACATCAGAAAAGATGGTTGCAATGGAGATGGTAGAGACAAGATGTGAAATTCCATGGCTCAGCTCCCAAATTAGCAAAGAAACACACATAAAATACTAACAGAAACACAAGAGATTCTGCAAATGCTAGAAATCTGGAGCAATACACACAAAAATGCTGGAGGATCTCAGCAGATCAGGCAACATCTATAGAAATAAATAAACAGTTGACATATTGGGCTGTGACTCTTCATCAGCACTGGACTGGAAAGGAAGGGAGAAGGAAAGGAGGGCAGACTAGAAGGTGATAGGTGAAGCCAGGTGAGTGGGAAATGTAAAGGGCTGCAGAAGAAGGAATCTGATAGGAGAGGATTCCAAATCAAAATCAGGTTTAATATCAATTATGCAATACATTATAACATTACAATAAGAATATACAGTGTCTATAAAAAGTATTCAACCCCCTTGGAAGCTTTCATACTTTATTGTTTTACAGAATTGAATCACAGTGGATTTAGTTTGACTTTTTTTAATACCGATAACAGAACAACTCTTTCGTGTCAAAGTGAAAACTGATCTCTAACAAAGTGATCTAAATAATTACAAATATAAAACACAAAATAACTGATTGCATTAGTATTCACCCCCCCCCCACCTTAATATGATACACCAATCATCACCGGTGCAGCCAATTGGTTTTAGAACTAATGAAATGGAAATCTGTTTTTGGTGACCTGTGTGCTGTCAAGGTGTTTCAATTGATTGCAGTAAAAATACACCTGTATTTGGAAGGTCCAACTGCTGGTGAGTCAGTATCCTGGCAAAAACTACACCATGAAGACAAAAGAGCACTCCAGGCAGTTCCACAAAAAGTTTATTGAAAAGCACAAGTCAGGAGATGGATACAAGAAAATTTCCAAGTCACTGGATGTCCCCAGTTAAGTCAATCATCAAAAAAAATGGAAAGAATATGGCACAGCTGTAAATCTGCCCAGAGCAGGCTGTCCTCAAAAGCTGTGTGACCGTGCAGAAAGGGGACGATTAAGGGAGGCCACCAAGACACCTATAACAACCCTAGAAGAGTTACGAATTTCAGTGGCTGAGATGGTAGAGTCTGCACATACAACAACTGTTGCTCAGATGCTTCACCAGTTGCAACTTTATGGGAGAGAGGCAAAGAGAAAGCCACTGTTGAAAAAAACTCAAATTAAACTTTAGCTAGAGTTTCCTCGCAGACACGTGGGAGATTCTGAAGTCAACTGAAAGAAGGTTCTGTGGTGTAATGCAACCAAAACTGAGCTTTTTGGTTTTCAGACTAAATGTGATGTTTGGCATAAGCATCAAAAACACACCATCCCTATTGTGAAGCATGGTGGTGGCTGTAGCAGGTCCTGGAAGGCTTGTGAAATGAAATACAGGGAAATCCTGGAGGAAAACTTGATGCAGTCTGCAAGAGAACTGTGACTTGGAAAAGATTTGTTTTCCATCAAGACAATGACCCCAAGCATAAAGCCAAAGCTACACAGGAATGGCTTAAAAACAACAAAGTTAATGTCTCGGAGTGGCCAAGTTGGAGTCCAGACCTTAGTCCAATTGAGCATTTGTGAATGGATTTGAAAAGGGCTGTTCACTCACGATACCCATGCAATCTGAAAGAGCTTGAGTGACCTTGTAAAGAAGAATGGGGGGAAATTTGCAGTGTCCAGATGTGCAAAGCTGATAAAAACCTATACACAAAAACTCAAGGTGGTAATTGCTGCCAAAGTTGCATCTACTAAATACTGACTTGAAGGGGGTGAGTAATTATGCAATTATTTTGTGTTTAATAATTGTAATAAATTTAGATCAATTTGTAGAAACTTAGTTTCACTTTGATACTAAAGAGTCCTTTCTGTTGATCGGTGTCAAAATAAAGCCAAATTAAATCCACTGTGATTCAATATTGTAAAACAACAAAACACAAAAACTTCCAAGGGGGGGGGGGGGTGAACACTTTTTATTGGCACTGCAGATGACAAACAACCAGCAGTCCAGTAGTCACAGGATTCCAGTCAGAGAGCCAACCATCTACTACGACTCTGGCTTCTCCCATAAAGCCAATGTCTAATCTAATTTACAGCCTCACCCTGAATTCCAAGTGATTGACCCTTCCTGACCAGACTCCCACGCAGGACCTTGTCAAAGGCCTTACTGAAGTCCATGTAGACAACATAAACTGCCTTGCCTTCATCCACTTTCCTGGTAACTTCCTCAAAAAACTCTAAGATTGGTTAGACATGACCCAGGACACACAAAGTCATGCTGACTATCCTTAACCAGTCCTGGTCTATCCAAATATTTATGTATCCAGTCCCTTTGATAACCTTCCAGTAACTTTCCCAGAACTGATGTCAGACTCACCGGCCTATAGGCCCATAACTTTCTGCTTTCTGTTTAGAGCCTTTTTTAAACAGTGAAACAACCCTCTAGTACCTCTCCTGTCATTAAAGAGCTTTAAATATCTCTGCTACCGCCCCGGCAGTTTCTGCACTTGCCTCTCATAGGGTCAGATTACATCTCCTCTTCTGTAATCTGTACAGGGTCCATGAAGTTGATGCCACTTTGCCTCACTTCTACAGACACTGTATCCCTCTCCCAAGTAAATACAGATGCAAAGAATGCATTTGAGATCTCTGTCTGTTTTGCTCCACACATGGATTACCGTTCCGGTTTTCCCTCACAATCCTATTTTTTTCCAACAATATTTTTATTGTTTCTTAAATAAAGAGAACATAGTATAAAGGAGAATTGTGCAGTGCATAACAAATGTATCAAATGTACAATTCACATTTATGAAAGAGATGCGCCCATAGTGCAAACATGCTTTATCGCCCCACCCCTCCCAGTCTGCAACTCCAAGCCATCAATGCATTGGCATAAAGGGTTAAACAGAACCTCTGTCCCCACAGAGCTGCATTGGTATAGAGAAGGTGTATTTTTCTAATACATAGGTTGTTGTATGACAACAAATGAGTCCGAGGAGTTTTACCGGAAAATGCTGGAGGTCAGGGATTTATGTACTGAGGAAAGGGAGAGAGAACGGACGTTTAGTCTGGCTGCAAATTTTGAAAATATTCCAGAAAGAGTCCCCACACCTTTTGGATTTTCATGTCCAAATTGAGGATTGAATAGTGGATCTTCTCAAGGTGTAGACTGGACATGATGTCCCTGAGCCACTGAGCATGGGTGGGCAGGGCAGCATCCCTCCACCTGAGCAAAACTACACACTTGGCTAAAAGAAAGACAAAAGACAGCATGCGACGTTTAGTCGGACTTAGGTGCGCATCCCCCTCTCTGGAGGTGCCGAAAAGGGTTGGGTTCCAAATTGTAATTAAGTATTTGGGATAGAGTTTGGAAGACATTTTTCCAGTATTTTTCTGAACTAGGGCATGTCCAGTACATAAGGATAAGGGAAGCCTTGCCCCTTTTGCATTTGTCGCAACAGGGATTAACATCTGGGTAAATGCAAGATAATTTAGTTTTAGACATATGGGCCCTGTGTATGACCTTGAACTGTAACAGGCAGTGGCAGGCACATAAAGAGGTTGAGTTAACTAATTTGAGGACTTCATCCCATACCTCATCTGACATTGAAAAATTTAAATTTTGCTCCCAGGCAGTTTTCATTTTGTCAAGAGAGGCTCGCCTCAGAGCCGTCAGCTTGCCGCAGATAATAGATACTAGACCTTTGTGGAATTGATTCATACAGAGAAACATATCAATGACATTTGTGTTGGGTGTCTCAGGGAAGGAAGTTTGTTATCAGAGGGCAGATAAAATGTTTAATTTGCAAATATCTAAAGAAATGAGTGTTGGGTAGATTAAACTTTGCAGACAGTTGTTCAAATGATGCAAAGCAGTTGTCTTAAAAAAAAAAATCTTTAAAGCATCTGATGCCTTTTCTGCACCAGTCTTGAAATATTTAATCATGTATAGAAGGCTGGAAGAGATGATTATGTAGAATAGGACTTCAAAGAGATAAGCCATGGAGAACACTATGCTTTCTGAACTGAGCCAACACTCTCAGGGTGTCCCTGAAGACAGGATTAGCAATTGGTTTAGACGTATGACCTCACAATCCTTTTGCTCTTAACATTCATGTAGAACCTCTCAGGGTTCTTCCTCATCTTGTCTGCTAGTGCAATTTGATGCCTCCTTTTAGTCATCCTGATTTCTTCCTTAAGTGCATTCCTGCATTTCTTTTACTCCATAAACATCTCCTTTGTTTCTACTTAACTGCAATGCATCTCTCTTTCTCTTAACGAGGGCATTACCTCTTGAAAACCAAGGTTCCCTACACTTAGGCTACGTCCACACTACGCCGGATAAATCCGTAACCGAAGCTTTTTCTCTTTGTTTTTACCCTCCATCCACAATAAAATGGCGTTTTCGTCCCCCGAAACCGGAGATTTTCAGAAACGCTCTCCAGAGTGTGTAATTTTGAAAACGCCGCTAGGCTGGAGCAGTGTGGACGGGGTAACCAGAGAAATCTAAAAACACAGTCATGACGTGCCGGAACAGATAGTGACAGCAGCGTGCCATTTCATTGTTTTCTTGAATGCAACCTAACAATTTCAGAACAGATGGCAACGAGACATAATTTAGAAATGTACTCACTAAATACTTTGACCCATAACTTACTGGATAAATAAGTATACTCACTTTGCCCTGTTTTCTGTCCTTGCTCATATGAAGGTTGTTTACCTATTTATGCAAGTACTTCTCAGACAATAGCTGTGTAACAGCCTAATGTAACATTGTATGGAAATACAAGATAATACTGATGCAGACATGTTTTATACATTTAACAAGGGGCTTTATTAATGCAACAGAGTTTGTCAGTTTTTCAATGTTCGTCGTCAGCCGGGTCACACTGTCCGTGAACTCCCTGTCGGTTGCCTCCGTACGCTCCAGTATTTGTTTTTTTTTTACTTTCAAGTCCTCCTGTGCGGGAGCCAACAGCTGTCCGTCGCTTAAGTTTTTCTCATCTGTAACTGCGCAGCAAGTCTTTCACGGCGAGATTCAACACCAAACATGTCGCTTGTTTTCGGTAGATGTGTCCTGCGCATGTGCAGTAGGAGGAGATTCGTCGAAACATCCATTTTAATGTGGACAGAGATATTTTTTAAAACGCATAGTGTGAACACCTATCATTTTTACATGAAACCGGCATTTTCAAAATTATCCGGTCTAGTGTGCACGTAGCCTTAGCTTTACTTTTTATTCTGACAAGTACATACAAGCTTTGTACTCTCAAAATCTCACTTGAAGGCCTCCCACTTACCAAGTCTACCTTTGCCAGAAAACAGCCTGACCTAATCCACACTTGCCAAATCATTTCTGATACCATCAGAATTGGTCCTTCTCCAATTTTGAATCTCAACCCGCATTAGGGTTACCCTAACCCTAATGCGCATTAACCCTAATGCGAATCAGACCTATAAGGACATAAGAAATAGGAGCAGGGGTAGGCCACATGGCTAATCAATAACATCATGGCTGAACTGACATGGACTCATCTCCACCTATCTGCCTTTACCCCCTAATTCCCCTACTATGCAAAAATCTATCCAACCCTGGGTTAAATATATTTACTGAGGTAGCCTCCACTGTTTCATTGAGCAGAGAATTCTAGATTCATCACTATTTGGGACAAACAGTTTCTCCTCATCTCTGTCCTAAATCTACTCTCCTGAATCTTGAGGCTATGTCCCCTAGTTCCAGTCTCACCTTCCAGTGGAAACAACATTCCTGCCTCTATCTTATCTATCCCTTTCATAATTTTATATGTTTCTATAAGATCTCCTCCAATTTTTCTGAATTCCAGTGTGTACAGTACCAGACAACTCAATCTCTCCTCTTAGTCTAACCCCCTCATCTCTGGAATCAACCCGGTGAACCTCCTGTGCAGTGCCTCTAAAGCCAGTATATCGTTCCTCAAGAATGGAGTCCAGAACTGCACACAGTACTCCAGATGTGGCCTTACCAGTTGTCAAGTCAAGTCACTTTTATTGTCATTTTGACCATAACTGCTGGTACAGTACATAGTAAAAATGAGACGATGTTTTTCAGGACCATGGTGTTACATGACACAGTACAAAACTAGACTGAACTACGTAAAAAAAACACAGAGAAAGCTACACAGGACTGCGTAAAGTGCACAAAAACAGTGCAGGCATTACAATAAATAATAAACAGGACAATAGGGCAAGGTGTCAGCCCAGGCTCTGGGTATTGAGGAGTCTGATAGCTTGGGGGAAGAAACTGTTATATAGTCTGGTCGTGAGAGCCCGAATGCTTCGGAGCCTTTTCCCAAACGGCAGGAGGGAGAAGAGATCGTATGAGGGGTGCATGGGGTTCTTCATAATGCTGTTTCCTTTGCGGATGCAGCGTGTAGTCTAAACATCCGTGATGGCGGGAAGAGAGACCCTGATGATCTTCTCAGCTGACTTCACTATCCGCTGCAGGGTCTTGCGATCCGAAATGGTGCAATTTCCAAACCAGGCAGTGATGCAGCTGCTCAGGATGCTCTCAATACAACCTCTGTAGAATGTGATGAGGATGGGGGGTGGGAGATGGACTTTCCTCAGCCTTCACAGAAAGTAGAGACGCTGCTGGGCTTTCTTTGCTATGGAGCTGGTGTTGAGGGACCAGGTGAAGTTCTCCGCCAGGTGAACACCAAGAAATTTGGTGCTCTTAATGATCTCTACTGAGGAGCCGTCGATGTTCAGCGGGAAGTGGTTGCTCCATGCCCTCCTGAAGTCAACAACCATCTCTTTTGTTTTGTTCGCATTCAGAGACTGGTTGTTGGCTCTGCACCAGTCCGTTCGCCGCTGCACCTCCTCTCTGTAAGCTGACTCGTCAGCTAGGATCCAGTTGCAGAGGGAGGTGTTCAGGCTCAGTCGGCTCAGCTTTCCAATCAGTTTCTGAGGGATGATTGTGTTGAATGTTGAACTGAAGTCTATGAACAGCATCCAAACATATGTGTCTTTTTTGTCCAGGTAGGTTAGGGCCAGGTGGAGGATGATGGCAATGGCGTCATCTGCTGAGTGTTTGGGACGGTACGCAAACTACAGGGGGTCCAGTGAGGGGGGCAGCAGGGTCTTGATATACCTCATGATGAGCCTCTCGAAACATTTCATGATGATGGATGTAAGTGCAATGGGACGGTAGTCATTTAGGCAGGACACTGAAGACTTCTTCGGCACAGGGACGATGGTGGCAGCCTTGAAGCACGTTGGAATGGTGGCGCTGCTCAGGGAGATGTTGAAGATGTCAGTGAGAACATCTGCAAGCTGGTCTGCACATCCTCTGAGCACTCTACCGGGGATGTAGTCTGGCCCAGCAGCCTTCCGTGGGTTGACCCTACACAGGGTTCTTCTCTGTATGTAACCCTGTATAGTTGCAGCATAACCTCCCTACTCTTAAGTTTAATCCCTCTAGCTATGAAGGCCAACATTCAAGTTGCCTTCTTGATGGCCTGCTGAAAACCAACCTTTTGTGATTAATGCACAAGCACTCCCAAATCCTTCTGCACAGCAGCATGCTACAATCTTTTACCATTTAAATAATCACAAGATGCTGGTGGAATGCAGCAGACCAAGCAGCATCTATAGGAAGAAGTACAGTCGACGTTTCGGGCCGAGACCCTTTGTCAGGACTAACTGGAAGAAAAGATAGTAAGTTATTTGTGAGAGGGGGAAGGGGAAATCCAAAATGATAGGAGAAAGCAGAAGGGGGAGGGGTGAAGCTAAGAGCTGGAAAGGTGATTGGCAAAAGGGATACAGAGCTGGAGAAGGGAAAGGATCATGGGACGGGAGGCCGAGGGAGAAAGAAAGGGGGAGGGGAGCACCAGAGGGAGATGGAGAACATGTAAGGAATGATTGTGAGAGGGGCAGAGAGAGAAAAAAAAGACGCAGACTGGGAGACTGTTTTGCTGAACACCTACACTCTGTCCGCCAGAGAAAGCAGGATCTCCCAGTGGCCACACATTTTAATTCCACATCCCATTCTGATATGTCTATCCATGGCCTCCTCTACTGTCAAGATGAAGCCACACTCAGGTTGGAGGAACACCACCTTATATTCTGTCTGGATAGCCTCCAACCTGATGGCATGAACATTGATTTCTCTAACTTCCATTAATGCCCCTCCTCCCCTTCTTACCCCATCCTTTATTTATTTATTATCCCCTCCCTTTTTTTCTCTCTCTCTGCCCCTCTCAAACCACTCCTTGCCTGTTCTCCATCTCCCTCTGGTGCTCCCCTTCCCCTTTCTTTCTCCCTAGGCCTTCCATCCCATAATCCTTTCCCTTCTCCAGCTCTGTATCCCTTTTGCCAATCACCTTTCCAGCTCTTAGCTTCATCCTTCCCCCTCCTGTCTTCTCCTATCATTTCAGATCTCCCCCTCCCACTTTCAAATCTCTTACTATCTTTTCCTTCAGTTAGTCCTGACAAAGGGTCTCAGCCTGAAACGTTGACTGTACTTCTTCCTATAGATGCTGCCTGGCCTGCTGCGTTCCACCAGCATTTTGTGTATGTTGCTTGAATTTCCAGCATCAGCAGATTTCCTCGTGTTTAACCATTTAAATAATATCTGATCTTCCATTTTTCCTTCCAAAATGGATGACCTCGCATTTACCAAGATCGTACTCCATCTGCCAGACCCTTCCCCACTCACTTAACCTGTTTATACAGTATCTCTCTGCAGACTCTCCTTATCTTCAGCATAACTTTCTTTTCCACTCAATTTAGTGTCATCAACAAACACTACACATGGTCCCATCTTCCAGATCGTTAAAATATATCATGAATAGTTACAGGCCCAGCACCGACCCATGCGGCACACTGCTCACCACTGATCGCCAACTAGAGTAACACCCATGTATCCCAACTCATTGTCTTCAATTAGCTAACCAATCCTCTATCCATGCTAAAACATCACCCCCAACTCTGCATCCTTATCTTATGGATGAGTCTTCTATTTGGCACCTTATTCAACGCCTTCTGGAAATCCAAGTAAATAACGTCCATCTGTTCCCTTCTATCCACTATGCTCACTGAATCCTCAAAGAACTCCAGTAAGTTTGTTAAACAGGACCTGCCGTTGCTGAATTCATGCTGTATCTGCCTGATGGATCCATTTCTTTCCAGATGCCTTGCTATTTCTTCTTAATGATAGCTTCAAGCATTTTCTCAACTACAGATGTTAAACTAACTGGCCTATAGTTATGTGCAATTTGCGTACATCCTTTTTTGACCAATGGCATGACATTCACCATCTTTCAATCCACTGGGACTTGCCAGAGTCCAGAGAATTTTGGTAAATTATCACCAAAGCCTCTACTATAACTTCTGCCATTTCTTTCAGTAACCTGGGATGCATTCCATCAGGATGAGGGGACTTGTCTATCTTCAGGCCCACAAGTTTGCTCAGCACTACTCTTTAGTAATAGTTATTGTATTGAAGTCCTCACCACCCCCCCACCCCATCGCATCCATATCACCTCTGTTTGGCATGTTAGACATCTCCTCCACTGTGAAGACCAACACAAAATAGTGATTCAAAGCCTCGGCCATTTCATTACCCAATATCAGTTCTCCCTTCTGATCCACCAAGTATCTTTAACCACCCTTTTCCGCTTGATATAATTATTAAAAACTTTTACAATCCATTTTTATATTTTTTACTAGTTTGCTTAGTGGTTCTTTTTGACTTTTTAATATTTCCCATTCTTTCAGTTTCCCACTACTCTTGGTGACTATGTACAGATGAGCTTTCAGTTTGGTGTCTTCTTTTATCTCCTTAAGTTATCCAAGGCTGGCTCTCCCCACTCTTACTTGTCCTTGCTTTTAACTGGAATATACTTTTGTTGAGCACAATTGATGAAGTTTTAAGGGAATTGGGATAGTAAGGGGTTAACGATTTCAGCAAAAATGTACTCTGCCAGCGTGACTGAGTGGTGTCTGCCTGGCAGAATTGTCTGGTAAATTGCTTCTCTGTTTTAATCAAGGACGGAGCTGTCTGATAGAAACTCCAAGGCTGATTACTCCTTTCTCTCACCCTCTGTACCTTGTAGTTCCACAACTAAGAACCGGAAAACAATTCCATATATGGATAATGATGGTTCCTTTGAACTGAAAAGATGTTGCTGTATATAACCTGTTAGAGGTTTGACACGAGCCCCCAGAGGGAGAGGAAGTCTGTCACCCTGTGGTGTGTGACACCGAATTTCTCGCCAGCTGAGTTCGAACAAATAAACTGGTGAAAAGGATAAAGTAAAGAACTGTTTGTAGTGTGGTTATTGGTCCAGTGAATTTAAGTTCACACAATGCAAGATCTCTTTGAAAGTCTTCCACTGTTCAACTGTCCCAGTACATGCTGTGTTCCGAGTCTACTCTAGCCAAATCCTCCTTCATCCCATTGTTTAGCATAATACACTGGTTTTAGATCAAACTATTGCATGATTTGTATGAGAAACTCAATCATAATGTGATCACTCTTTCCAAGAGGATCCCCAACTGCAAGATTGCTAAAAAAAAATTCAGAATCAGATTTTTTATCACCGGCATGTGACATGAAATTTGTTAACTTAGCAGCAGCAGTTCAATGCAATACATAATCTAGCAGAGAAAAAAATAATAATAAATAAAATAATAGTAAGTAAACAAACAAATCAATTACATATATTGAATAGATTTTTTTTAAATGTGGAAAAACAGAAATACTGTATATTAAAAAAAAGCGAGGTAGTGTCTAAAGATTCAATGTCCATTTAGGAATCAGATGGCAGAGTGGAAAGAAGCTGTTCCTGAATCGCAGAGTGTGTGCCTTCAGGCTTCTGTATCTCCTACCTGATGGTAACAGTGAGAAAAGGGCATGCCCTGGGTGCTGGAGGTCCTTAATAATGGACACCGCCTTTCTGAGACACCGCTGGGAACTTTGTAGGCTAGTGCCAAAGATGGAGCTGACTAGATTTACAACCTACTGCAGCTTCTTCCGGTCCTGTGCAGTAGCCCCTCCAAACCAGACTGTGATGCAGCCTGTCAGAATGCTCTCCACGGTACAACTATAGAAGTTTTTGAATGTATTTGTTGACATGCCAAATCTCTTCAAACTCCTAATAAAGTATAGCCACTGTCTTGCCTTCTTTATAACTACATTGATATGTTGGGACCAGATTAGATCCTCAGAGATCTTGACACTCAGGAACTTAACGCTGCTCACTCTCTTCACTCCTGATTCCTCTATGAGAATTGGTATGTGTTCCTTCTTCTTACCCTTCCTGAAGTCCACAATCAGCTCTTTTGTCTAACTGACATTGAGTGCCAGGTTGTGATGTGGCACCATTCCACTAGTTGGCATATCTCTCTCCTGTACGCCCTCTCATCACCACCTGAGATTCTACCAACAATGGTTGTATCATCAGCAAATTTATAGATGGTATTTGAGCTATGCCTAGCCACACAGTCATGTGTATATAGAGAGTAGAGCAATGGGCTAAGCACACACCCCTGAGGTGTGCCTGTGTTGATCATCAGCGAGGAGGATACGTTATCACCAATCCACACAGACTATAGTCTTCTGGTTAGGAAGTTGAGGATCTAATTGCAGAGGGAGGTACAGAGGCCCAGGTTCTGTAACTTATCAAAAGGATAGTGGGAATGGTTGTGTTAAATGCTGAGCTATAGTCGATGAACAGCATCCTGACGTAGGTGTTTGTGTTTTCCAGGTGGTCTAAAGCCGTGTGGAGAGCCATTGAGATTGCGTCTGCTGTTGACCTATTGTGGCTATAGGCAAATTGCAATGGGTCCAGATCCTTGCTGAGGCAGGAGTTCAGTCTAGTCATAACCAACCTCTCAAAGCATTTCATCACCGTCGATGTGAGTGCTACCAAGTGAGTCATTAAGGCTACCCACATAATTCTTCTTAGGCATTGGTATAATTTTTTCCTTTTAGAAGCAAGTGGGAACTTCCGCCCCTAGCATTGAGAGGTTGAAAATATCCTTGAATTCTCCTGCTAGTTGGTTGGCACAGGTTTTCAGAGCCTTACCAGGTACTCCATTGGGACCTTCTGCCTTGTGAGGGTTCACTCTCTTTAAAGACAGCCTAACATCTGCCTCTGAGACAGATCACAGGCTCATCAGGTGCAGAAGGGATCTTTACAGCTGTAGTTGTGTTCTCCCTTTCAAAGCGTGCATAGAAGGCATTGAGTTCATTTGGTAGTGAAGCATCGCTGCCATTCATGCTATTGGGTTTCGCCTTGTAGGAAGTAATGTCTTGCAGTCCCTGCCAGAGTTGTCATGCATCCGATGTTGCCTCCAACCTTGTTCAAAATTGTCTCTTCACCCTTGAAATAGCCCTCCGCAAATCATACCTTGTTTTCTTGTACAGGCCTGGGTTGCCAGACTTGAATGCCACAGATCTAGCCTTCAGCAGACGATGTACCTCCTGGTTCATCCACGGCTTTTGGTTTGAGAATGTAGAGTAAATCTTTGTGGGCACGCACTCATCCACACAGGTTTTAATGAAGTCAGTAACAACTGCACCATACTCATCCAGGTTTGAAGATGAATCCCTGAATACAGTCCAGTCCACCGATTCAAAGCAGTCCTGTAAGTGCTCCTGTGCTTCTCTAGTCCATATCTTCTTGGTCCTCACTGCTGGTGCTGCAGTCTTCATCTCTGCCTATACTCAGGGATTAGAAGTATAGCTCAGTGATCATATTTCCTGAAGTGAGGGTGTGGAATAGTACGGTAGGCATTCTGGATGGTGGTGTAGAAATGGTCCAGTGTGTTGTTTCCTCTGGTATTGCAAGTGATCTGTTTATGGTAGTTGCTTAGTGATTTTTTTCAGACTGGCCTGGTTAAAATCTCCCAAAACAATGGTGAAGGCGTTAGGGTGCGCTGATTTGGCATGTTGATCCCATTGCTCAGATCATCTAAAGCCTGATTGACATTGGCCTGAGGTGGAATGTACACTGCTACCAAAATGACCCCGGAGAACTCCTCTGCTTTTGAGAGACTCTATAGATCTATCCTGACGGTGTATAGTAAACCCGTCAATCTGAATCACTGCATCCGGTATGGAAGGGGTTAACCAGAATTCCATGAAACAAAGGACACATGTGGTCCTAATGCCCTCTGATTCAGCACCACAGCTCTGAGAGCATCAATTTTATTCACCAGAGACTGCATGTTGCCAGCAAGATCATTGGTATAGGGAGTTTAAAACTCTGTTTCCTTAAACATTCTTGTAATCCAGATCTACACCCGTGCTTCCTCCGAGGTTTTCTCTGTGGGCCCTTCCAACCACAATCGGTGTTGTTTCCATTGGTTTTAAGCAGTGATAGTTTGTTTAAACACATAAAGACATCTTTATTGACTGTACTGACCTTGGAAGCAGTTGTGCTTTTTAGCTGTATCAGGCTGAAATGGGAATATTTACTTGAGTTCTGCTGCTACTCGAGTCATGCCTAGATGCCCGGAAGTAATTACCTGTCTCATTGACACAGGACCAGATCGAAGATAGCACATTCCCTTGCAGGTTCAGTAACATGCTGTTCAAAAAAGCCATCACGGATGCATTCTATGAAGTCCTCCTCAAGCCTGTCTCAACCAACTTGATTCACCCAATCTATGTGCAAGTTAGGCCCCCATGATAACTGCTGTTCCATTCTTACATGCCTCAGATATTTCTCGTTTATTACCTGTAATTTTATTATTCGGTGGCCTATAGACAACTCTCACCAGTGATTTTTCTTCCCCTTTACTGTTCCTAATCTCTACCCAGATGGATTCAACATTCTGATCCTTAGATCTTACATTGTCTTTCACTATTGCCCTGATCTGATCTTTAATTAAGAGCGCTACCCTACCTCCCTTACCTTCCTGCCCATCCTTCTGTATTACCTGATATCCTTGGATATTTAGTCCCAATCCCTTCCACCCTGTAACCACGTCTCTGTGATGGCCATTAAATCATACCTCTTTGTACTGATTTGTGCCACAAGTTTGCTGACCTTGTTTTGAATACTACAGGCATTCAAATAAAGTGCCTTTACACTCATTGTGCCTTTAAAATTTTGTAATCTTTACTCTTTTGCACTTCACCCCACTCTTACTTCTCTTTTTTTATCTTTTACTTTTTCTTTATCTTTATGCACACTTTTCTTTTTTACTTTATCTACACTTCTCCGATCTGTTGAGCCCACCCCACCCCCCTACTATTTAGTTTAAAGCCCTATCTACAGCCCTAGTTATGCGATTCACTAGGATCCAGATCCCATCACTGTTCAGGTGGAGCCTATCCCATTGAAACAGCTCCCTCCTTCCCCAATACCAGTGCCAATTTCCCATGAATTCAAATCCATTTCTCCTAGACCAATCCTTGAGCCACACATTTAATTCTCAAATCTTCTTGACCCTACGCCAATTTGCATGTGGCTCAGGTAGTAATCCAGAGATGATCTCTATTCACTTTGAAACTAATGGTATGGTGCTCACTAGATGCAAAGTGTTCCCCTACACAACCTTCTGTCACCTGCCCTGTCTCATTCCCTAATAGCACATCCAGTATTGCAAACTCTCTCATTGGGACATCTATGTACTCATTAAGGAAATTTTCCTGAACACATTTGACAAACTCTATCCCATCGAGTCCTTTTACAGTATGGGATTCCCAGTCAATATGTGGAAAGTTCAAATCACCTATTATAGCAACCTCGTTTCTTCTAACAGTCTGCGATCCATTTATAAGTTTGTTCCTCTAAATCCCTTGGACTGTTGGGTGGTCAGTAATATAGCATTAGATATATAACATGTATCATCATCATATGTTGTGAATTTTTTTGTTTTGCAGCAACAGTACATTGCAATACATAATAATAGAAAAAATAAATACAATTAAATAAGTAGTGCAAAAAGAGAGAAAATCAAGTAGTGTGTCCATTCAGAAATCTGATGGCAGAGAGATGAAGCTGTTCCTAAAATATTGAGTGCATGTCTTTAGGCTCCTGTACCTCCTTCTTGATGGTAGCAATGGGAAGAAGGCATGTCATAGGTAATTGGGGCCGTTAATGATGGATGCTACCTTTTTGAGGCAGCACCTTTTTAAGGTATCTTGGATGCTGGGAGGACTATTGCCCATGATATAGCTGGCTGAGTTCACAACTTTCTGCAGCTTTTTCCAATTCTTGCCCTACCAAACCAGATGGTGATGCAACCAGTTAGAATACTCTCCATGATACATCTGTAGAAATTTGCAAGTGTCTTTGCTGACATATCAATTCTCCTCAAACTCCTAATGAAATATAGTCACTGTTGTGCTTGCTTTGTAATTGCATTGATATGGTGGGCCTAGGATTAATCCTTAGAGACGTTGATACCCAGAAACTTGAAACTGCTCACCATTTCCATTTCTGATCCCTCTGAAGACTGGTGCGTGTTCCCTCAACTTTCCCTTGCTGAAGTCCACTATCATTCCCTTGGTCTTGCTGATGTTAAGTGCAATGTTGTTGTTGCAACACCACTCAACCAGCTGATCTATCTCACTTCTGTACACCTCCTCATCACCATCTGAAATACAGCCAATAATTATGCTGTCAGCAAACTTGTAGATGGCTTTTGAGCTGTGCCTGATCACAAAATCATGGGTGTAGAGAGTAGAGCAGTGGGCTAAGCATGTATCCTTGAAGTGCACCAGTGTTGATCATCAGTGAAAGGGAAATGTTATTTCTGAACCATACAAACTGTGGTCTCCTGGTGAGAAGTCAAGCCACCAATTCACCAGCATCTTCCACCCTGACCTCTAAATCACTGGTCCATATCCATCACCTCTCTCCCCTTTCCTCATCTCTGTCACCATCTTAGGAAACAGGTTATCCACTGGCATTTACTACAAGCCATCTATCTAGACTAACCTCCTCCAAACCACTCGTAAAGATGCCACTCCTTTTCCTTAGATCCTTTGTCTCTGCTGCATCTATATTGAGAGTGAGGCCTTCTGCTCTAGAATACTCTTCTTCTTCAGAAAACAGGGTTCTCCCCACTGCTGCTCATGGAGTCCTCATCCACAGCTCCTCAATTTCCTACACTTCTGCTCTTGCCCAGTCATACTCCCAGACAGAACAGGGGTAGAGTTCCTCCTGTTTCAACCTTTCAACTCACCAGTCTCTCCAAATTCGACTAGCTACAATGTGATACCACCAGCTGCCACATCTTCCCTTCCTCACCCCTTTCTACTTCCTGCGGGATCGCTCTATCCATGATTCCCTGTCAGCTCATCCCTCCTTATCCACCTCTTCCCCTCCCAGACACTTTCCCCTTTAGGAAGTGTAATATCTGGCTACATCTTGATCTTTACCACCATCTAGGGTGAGGTGATATTCATACGTATATCCTCTGGCCTTGTTTATAGCATTCAGTGGCCCCATGTGGCACCTACACTGGTGAAACAGGGCACAAATGAGGTGACCACTTTTCCAAGCACCTGCGCTCGGTCATCTGGAGCTCCGAGTTACGAGCCATTTTAATTCTTCTCCCTATTTCCATACCAGCCTGTCTGTTCTTGGACTCCACCACTGCTTGGATGAGGTAAATGCAAATCAGAGTAATGGCACCTCATATTCTGTCCTCAGCCTGATAAAATGTACCATGTTCCAGTAAAATGTTTCTCCTCTATCCTCCTTTCATCTCCTGATCCATCCAGTTTCTCCCGAACTATATTAGGTCAATTGAGTGAATGTGGCAAGTGTGCATGATCGGGCATCCTATGCACAGGGGACACTCTCTTTTTGGCACAGGATTTTGAGTCCACATATTTTTTGTCTTGGCGGGCCCAGTTCATAGCTCCCACACTGTAAGTTGTTCAGCATGTACAATGGCTAACATGATTCAGTAAAATAGTTTAATCCAACTGCTCCATTGCAGTTCTTGCTCCACACATATATAACACCTTCTACACCCACCCCATCTGACCATCACCCATTACACTCCTTCCACTGGGTCCCTTCCTCCAACTACCTCCCTCACTTGATTCCACGGTCCACCATCCTCTCCTTTCAGATTCCACTATCTGCAGTCCTCTGCCTCCATCTATTAGGTCCCAGCCTCTGTCACTATTTCCACTTTCCTTACCTTCATCGGCCTATCACCCCACCACACCTGTATCCAACAAATATCTGCTGCTTTTGCCCTACCCCTTCCTTTCACCTCTTATTAATCGGCTATCTGCTCTCTACCTTTAACTTAAATGAAGGGTCTTGACCCAAAATGTCAGCTGTCTATTTTGCTCCACAGATGTTGCCTGATCCATTGAGTCCTTCCAGCATGTACTTTCTTGTTCAAGATTCCATGTTCTGCAGTTTCCTATATCTCCAACCCACTTTGCTGGCTTTAGTTGGACTGGCATAGAGCTGTCAGAAATCCCTATCATCCTGCTCCTTATCATTTTCTAGTGATAACTGATATACGAACAAATACCAGGCAAAAATAGGAATAGGTGTGGATGCAATGCACATCAATCAATTAGACTACTGAACTGTGTGTAAAAAGGTCATTGGGACAAGTAGACAGAAACAACCTAAAATGTCCACTTCCTCGGGTATAATGTCACAGAAGGGTCATTAAACAAATTAAACAAATTGCTGCTTTATCATCACTAGCTGTTATTGCTGTGGAATATTTGGCTGTGTGTTTGAGTTGTGACAGATGGTATTTGTACCTCAGACAGTAGCAGCGTAGATTGTTCGCTGAGATCCATCACTCCCTCTCCCAGAACATGATGCTTCAGTTTTCTGGACAAAGCCTTCAGATTATGCTCCAGCCTTAATGCAATGTCAGCAACCCTTTGTGACCTCCAGAGCGGTAGCCTGTGCTCAAGATGAAGAGAGACAGACTATTATATGTAACAAAAGCAAGCAGAATCAACAAGTACACAACAGTCTGCAGATGCTGGAATTCCAGAGCAACACACACAAAATGCTGGAGGAACTCAGCAGGTCAGGCAGCATCTGTGGAAAAGGTCCATAGATGCTGCCTGACCCACCGAGTTCCTCCAGTGTTCTGTGTGTGTTGATAATCAGCACATGTTCAAAAAGACAAAAGGAACCAGGGAGAGAGGAAACTGTTAAAGAGAGAGAAAACTGGGTGATGAAGGCAGAGAGGAGAGAGGATAAAAGAGAAAAGGAAAGAAAGGCAAAAGAGACAATAGCATAAAAAAAGACTAGATCTTAGGAAAAGCCAGAAATTAAAGAAAGAAAGGAGGAGACAGAAACAATCATTCAGAGCTGAAAGGAGAGCAGTGAATGTGAGTAAGGTCATAGGTGAGAGGTATTTGAGTATTACTGTTAGGAACTCTAATATGATTACTGGAAGAGGTTTGGATTCTAATGCATCATTGGGATTTGCAATGTTGCCTCTGCATCATAACTTATGAATCAAAGTTGGTTAAATAATAATCTGTAAAAGCAGAAAACAGAAGCTGGTCTTGCTAAATGTGACCTTTTAACCATTATATTGTCCTCAAACCCAATCTTGTTCAGCAATTAATTTTAGGGAATGGAGTTCACTGACTTTATAGTCAAGTCCATTTTTGATTAGATCCATATCATAACTTTTCTCTGCAATGGACAAGTAAGTACTCAATAGCACCAAGAATAAATATAGGAATAAAACTGGACAAGCTTCACAGCATTAACCTAGCACCAGATCTGAAGAAGTCAAAGGCACGCAACAATCCAACAATGCAAAGGCATCCTCATGAATTTCAAAGGTACCTGGAAGTTGGATGGCCTGTCCCACAAACCAATCAAGGCCTGATATAGTCACACTCAGAATCATACACTTCACCATAGTCCTAGTCTCCTCTAGCACAGCTCTGGAGTCGTTTCCATAATTGGATTAATAAGTTTCACGCTGAAAACCTACAAGGTTGACTTCATACTGCACAATATCTTATGATATTAGGTTAAACATACAACAGTACTGGCAGGAAAAACAATCACATTCCTTGCAGACCCCAGTCAGTTTGGATTTGCAACATCACGATCTCCATAAGCACGGGTACACCACAAGGCTGTGTGCTTAGCCCCTTGCTCTACTCACTTTACATTTATGACTGTGGCTAAGCACAGCTCCAATGTCATATTCAAGTTTGCTGACAACACCACTGTCATAGACTGAATCAAAGGTGGTGGTGAAGACTGAAAACAACAATCTCTTATTCAATGTTAGCAAGGAGTTGATTATTCACTTCAGGTGGAAGATATCAGAAAATCACAGGTGGAGGGTGTCAGCAACTTTAAAAACCTCAGTGTTATTATTTTGGAGAATCTGTCCTGGGCCTAGCATGCAAGTGCAATTGTGAGGAAAGGATGGCAGTGCTTTTACTTCCCTAGGAGTCTGTGAAAGTTCGGCATGACATCCAGAAGTTTGACAAACTTCTATAGATCTGTAGTGAAGAGTATATTGACTGGCTCCATCACAGCCTGGCATGGAACCACCAGGTTCCATGAACGAAAAATCCAGCAAAAAGTAGTCCATCACAGTTAAAGTTCTCCCCACTATGGAGCACATCTACGTGAATGGCTGCTGCAGGGATGCAGCATCCATCATTAGGGACGCCCACCACCTAAGACATGCTCTCTTCTCGCTGCTGCCATCAGAAAGAAGGTACAGAAGCCTCAGAACTCACATCACCAGCTTCAGGAAAAGCTATTACCCCTCAACAAACAGGCTCTTGAACCAAAGAGGATAACTTCACTCAACTTCACTTGCCCCATCATTAAAATTATCCTACAACCTATGGACTCACTTTCAAGGACTCTTCATCTCATGTTGTCAATATTTATTGCTTATTTATTATTTCTTTCTTTCTGTATTTGCACAGTTTGTTGGCTCTTGCACACTGGATGAATGCAGTCTTTTATTGATTCTAATATAGTGATTATTCTATTATAGATTTATTGAGTATGCCTGCAAGAAAATGAATCTCAGGATTGTTTATGGTGGCATGTATGTACTTTGATAATAAATTTACTTTTACCTTTTGAACATGTGTATACAATGGGGTAAAAATTCTTCCTAGGCCTTTTGCACCAAATGCCCATGTAGTGGCTGTGGTTATACTTCTATTCCAGGTTTCATTTCCACTGACTTCAATGAGACTGGATTTCAGAAGAGAGTACAAAAAAAAATATTCTCAGCTATATATGGTACTTAGCTAAAGTGGAAGAACAGGACATTGGGTATTAGAGTGGGAGGAGAATGGCTGCCATGTTTAATTGCTCCAAAGAGCTTTACAGCCAAAGAAATATTTTTGAATATAAATATATAGGTGGAGGAGCAGGTAGTGTTGAGGAAACAGGGAGTCTACAGAGACAGATAATTTAGGGGAATGGGCAAAGAAGTGGCAAATGAAATACAATGTTGGAAAGTGTATGGTCATGCACTTTGGTGGAAGAAATAAACAGGCAGACTATTATTTAGATGGGGAGAGAATTCAAACTACAGAGATGCAAAGGGACTTGGGAGTCCTTGTGCAGGATACCCTAAAGGTTAACCTCCAGGTTGAGTAGGTGGTGAAGAAAGCAAATGCAATGTTGGCATTCATTTCTAGAGGTATTGAATATAAGAGCAGGGATGTGATGTTGAGGCCCTATAAGGAACTTGTGAGACCACACGAAGTATTGTGTGCAGTTTTGGGCTCCTTATTTTAGAAAGGATATACTGACATTGGAGAGGGTTCAGAGAAGATTCACGAGAATGATTACAGGAATGAAAGGGTTACTGTATGAGGAATGTCTGGCAGCTCTTGGGCTGTATTCCCTGGAGTTCAGGAGAATGAGGGAGAAATCTCCTGGAAACATTCCAAATATTAAAAGGCCTGAACAGATCAGATATGGCAAAATTATTTCCCATGGTAGGGGAGTCCAGGACAAGAGGGCACAACTTCAGGATTGAAGGACATCCATTTAGAACAGAGATGCGGAGAAATTACTTTAGTCAGAGGGTGGTAAATCTGTGAAATTTGGTAGTGTAGCAGTTAGTGTAATGCTATCACAGTTCAGTGCCCAATTCCAATGTCATCTGTAAGGAGTCTGAACATCTTCCCTGGGCAATGTGCTGGTTTTCTCTAGGCGCTCTGGTTTCCACCCACAGTCTAAAGACATACTGGTTAGTTGGTTATTGTAAATTGCCCTGTGGTTAGGCTAAGGTTAAATTGGGGGTTGCTAGGTGGTCTGGCTGAAAGGGCTGGAAGGACGTATTTCACACTGTATCTCAATAAATAAATTATTTGTTTTTAAATCATTTTGTGCCAGGTTTATGGCCTTCAAATATCCTTTTCATAACAGGCATTTTCTGCCACTTGAGAACTTGGTCCACTTCTAAATTTTTGACTTGCCAATTGTTTGGGTTACAAACAATTCACAGGAATAGAACCCTGCCATACTTGCATTTAGAAGATATAGTAGACACTATCATGTCAAAACGTTTGGAATTTTCCAGTGAAGACCGTACATATATATCATGGACTCAATTTCATCACTCAGATTGAGAAACCAAAAGATCGTAGCGTTGGGCAGCAAAAAGATCCAGAAGCCACTCGGGTTTTTGGGTGCCTTGCTCCACCCAGAGATAATTGACTGATGGGCTTCAGAGGTGCCATGATGTCTGTAAATCACAATCACTGCCAGACCTATGTTACAGGGTGCAGCTACAACAAAAGTGAAAAGTGAGAAATTGATGGCTACCACCACACTATCAGAAACAGTGAGAGCAAATCTTTTCCATTATGGAATAATAATCATCTTCTATCTGGGGAGAAACTATTCACTAACAGAACCTGGGAGGATAAAGATATTATTACTGTTCAAGATATTAGTGGGGCAAGTACTATCCTTAGCTTTCAAGAAGTGGCATCTCAATATAATATTGATAAACACTCTCTTTTCTTCTACGTTAGAGTAAGATCATTTTGTGCAGCCTACAGGGTTCCCTGGGAGTAGGACTTAAAGGACCATCCCATTTTAAGTTGGATACAGAGTGCTCCAAGACAGATAGTGTCATATATCTATGATAAATTAAACTCCCAGAAATATATGCCCACATCAGGAATGAAAGCCTGGGATAGGGACATATCTGAATTGGGACAAGACTTAGACTGGGATGTGATTTGGGATAATGCTGCCGATGCTTCGAGAAACCCAAATCGTCAGTATATACACTTGAAATTTTGTCATACAGCATATTTAACACTGAGAATTAGATATCAAATGGGACTGGTTCCTGACCCATATTGCCCCCACAGAACTATTGGCTCTTTTATACATGTTGTATGGAAACGTCTAGGGGTTTTTGGTTTGTGGGGGAAGGTTATCAGTACTCTTACAGAACTAACGGGGATACAATTACCAATGGACCCCACTGTACATCTTCTAAATGTACCCTTATGGAAAAAACACACAAAGTCTGGCTGGCAGACCTGACTGCAGCTCAGAAGATTGTAGTCATGGGGAGCATTGGAAACCTCCCCATGATATTTCAAGTACTCACTGGCTTTGGAGCTTTTTTGGACATTTCTTACCCGGAACTATCATTAGCAAGAATAAATGACGCACGACGAAACACAATTTTAATGTGGATAAATTTGATATCTAACTTAAAAGATCTTCTGTTAAAATAGGAATGCTCTGTCTGTGTATATAGTAGTATTCAGTTGGTTGGTGGAGGGGAGAGGGATGGGGGGGAGAAGAGAGGGGTGGAGAAGGGTGGGAAGAGGATGAGGGGTGGAGGGGGATGGTGATGAGGGTTGGGGGGTGGCTGGGTTAACCAGTCAAAATGTAATCAGCCACTGGTTGTATTGAATGTAATTTGTTGGTGTTGCAATAAAAATTAGTGATAAAAAGCAGAAACAGTGAGAGAAGGCAAATCCAGGAAGAGGGTAGAGTACAGGACCTAATGTTGGGTAATGAGCTTGGTCAGGTGACCAACCTTTCAGTGGGTGAACAGTTAGAGAACTATGACCACAACTCCTTAAGTTTCAAGATACTGCAGCTTTAGACAAGGATCAGTATGGAGAGTATTAAATTGGAGCAGGGCAAATTGAGAGAGTATTGGGCCGGAACTAGGCAGTTAATTGGGAACAGCTGTTTCTGAGTAAGCCCACATCTGACATATGGATGGTATTTAAAGACCAACTGCTTAGAAAACAGGACAGACACATTCCAGTCAGAAGGAAGAACAAGGATGGCAACATAAGATAACCTTTGTCCTTGACAGAGGTGGTGAATTCAGTCAAGAAGTAAAAGGAAGGCTATGTAAAGCTTGGGAATCTAGAATCAAACAGTGCCTTTGAGGATTATGAAGAAGCCAGAAAATATCTCAAGAAGGGAATTAGGAATGCCAGGAAGGGGCATGAGAAGTGCTTGGCAAGTAGAATTAAAGAGAATCCCAAGGCATTCTATACATACATCAAGGGAATAACTAGGGTAAGGGTAGACCCACTCAAGGATACAGAAAGAGAACATTTGCTTTGATGCAAAGGATGTGATTGGAGGTGCTTAATGAATTCTCTACATCAGTACTCACCAAGAAGAAGGGCATGGAGGATAGGGAGATCTGTGCTAATCGTATTGATAAGTTAGGGCATTTTGAAGTAAAAGAGGAGATCGTGTTGGGTCTTTTACAGAGCATTATGGTGGGTAGGTCTCAGGGCCTGATGGGATATACCCAGGTTACTAAGAGAGGCAAGAGAAGAGATAACTGGGGCCTTGATCAATATCTTTGTGTCCTCTCCAGCAACAGCTGAGGTTCTGAAGGACTAGTGAATAGCTAATGTTGTGCCATTATTCAAGAAGGGAACCAGGATAAGCCTGGAAGCTGTGAGACCCACCAGTCTATGTCAAGAGTAGGGAAGTTACTGGAGAGAATTTTTAAGGATAGGATTTATGAGCATTTGGAAAACTATGGCCCAATTACAGAGCCAGCACAGCTTTGTGCAGGCAACATGAAGTACACTGCAGTCCTTCCAGGTGAGGTAACACTTCACTTGTGAGCCTGTTGGGGTAATCTATTGCATCCGGTGTTCCCGGTGCGGCCTCCTCTACATCGGCGAGACCCGACGCAGATTGGGGGACCGCTTCGTCGAGCACCTACGCTCCGTCTGCCACAACAGACAGGACCTCCCGGTTGCCACTCACTTCAACTCTTCCTCACATTCCCATTCGGGTACGTCCATACATGGCCTCCTCTACTGCCATGATGAGGCCAAACTTCGGTTGGAGGAACAACATCTCATATACCGTCTGGATAGTCTCCAGCCCCTTGGTATGAACATTGAATTCTCCAACTTCCAGTAATTCCCTCCCTCTCCCTTCCCCCTTCCCCCATCCCATCTTCACTCTGTCTCCTCTTCTAGCTGCCTATTGCCTCTCATGACTCTGCCTTCTTCTACTACCCATAGTGCTTTCCCCTTAGATTCCTTCTTCACCTCTCCTGCCTATCCCCTCCCTGTTTCCCCTCCCCCACCCCTTGATCTTTCCTCTGATTGGTTTTCCACCCTCCCCCCACCTTCTTTATAGGGCCCCTGCACCCTCCTTCTTTAGTCCTGACGAAGGGTCTCGACCCGAAACATTGACTGCTTCTTTCAATGGATGCTGCCCAACCTGCTGAGTTCATCCAGCTTTATATACGTTTTGTGCAGGCAAGCCGTTTCTTGCAAATTTGATTGATTTTTTTTTTGATGAAGTGACAAGGGTAATTGATGAAGATAGTGTTGTGGATGTTGTCTACATGAATTTTAGTAAGGCATTTGATAAAGTCCCTCATGGGACGCTCATCCAAGAGATCAACATGCATGGATCCATGGTGAATTGACCATTTGGATTCAGAAGGGGCTTGCCCATAGAAGACTTCGGGTAATGGTAGGTTTGAAAGTTTTTAGATTCTTGACATTGCCGACAGTGAGGCCTAACCACTATTTAGTTATGAGTTAGTATGGCTCGTTTACATTTGTATTCAGATCCTTTATTAATAAATTATTATAAATCGCTCACTTTTTTTTGAAACAGCCATCTCAAACTTCAGAGATTTATGTTTTCAGACATCTCTGGTGTTGCAGCCATTTTAAAACTGTACAATCTACATTATGTTGTCTTTTCTCCTTCATTATCTTGAAGATATCACTTAAAATTTCTTCATGTCAGATTTCAACTGCTACCCAACTGTCCTGGGTGGTTGGGTAGAGAAATGCCTCTACCAAAAGAAGAAGTAAGGCACTCCTTCCCTCCGCTACCTGCAGGTTGCCCTTGGGCAAGGTGTAGGACCTGCTTAGTGACCTCCCCCCACCCCCATCAATCAGGGTCTGGTGAAGCCATGGGAGTAGGTAGTGATTGGTCATATGAGCAGTTGGTGCATATCACAAGTCCTGGTTATGCGACCATTGACACCAGGTAGATAATCTCTGCAGAGTTTTCACAATGGCTGGGCCACTTGTCTTGCAAAGAGACTGCCCAGAAGATGGCAATGGTAGACCACTTTAGTAAACTTGCCAAGAATAATCATGGTCATGCACCATGATCGCCCATTTCACATGAAGATGAATTTGACTTAACTCTCCAGTCTCTGTTCTGATAGATATTTCTAATTTCCTCGCTTATTGCACTTGAGAGTTTCATGTCATCTACAGTCTTTAGAAATATGCCCTGTACACCCATCCAATTTAATAAAACAGCTTTGAGGCCTTATTCCAACTCCTGAGCTGCTATAGCTTTCTTTTTACTGTGAAAAGCAACCCTTCACCACCATCTTACACTTTCTTTTCCATAGCCAGTTTTGCATTTGAATTATTCTGATCAGTTTCGTTGCCAGAAGTAAAGATGATGATCAAGATTCCAACAAGCCCATCTATGCACAAAGTACATTATATATTCTTTATTTTTCCATGGGAGTCATTTCTTCCAATCACCTTAAACATCCTATTTACATAAATTTTATCTTCCTAAGTGAGCTATACAAAATTTGTTTACTTCGTACTTCACCAAAGAATTCATAATAGATTCTAGTGTTAAGTGTGCTAGAGAAGATGGTTCTGATTCTCTAATCCCTTGGGCTTTAAGATTTATCTAACATTATGTAATACTCTGAAATTCATATCAAGTGCAAAGCCCTTTTGAAACTCCTCATTATACAATAAACAACTCAATCGTTAGTGAAAAACAATGTTTTAAATAAATCCATGTTAAATATCATTAACTCTTATTTTAAAACATGCCAATTAATTTTGTCTCAGCTTATTCAGATTGCAAATTTCTACACCACTTGTGTTAGATGGATAGCTGTGAGATTTGTCTCTCCCACCCCCAATTTGTTACTTTCAACCCTGAGATCACCAAGGCTAATTAACAGGGAAAATACCAATCACCTCCACTGATCAGCTACAGTGTTGTCACTATATTCAGCATTGTCTAAAACAGAGCCGTATTACATTTGCAACCAGTCTCCTGGCACAACCACATATCTAAGGTAAGACTGTGATTGGAGCCTCTGCAATTTCAACCATGCCTTCCCACAGTAGGCTAGGAAGATTCCATACAGTCTGCGTGACCTTTCTACTTTGAGGACTGGTGAACTTTTAACCACTTCCAGTTTTCACCACCTAGCTTTACTGCAGCCTTCTCCTTTACACTGTACTGGCAGCATCCCCTTCACTAGCAAGAACAGATGTTGAATATTAATATTTATTGAAAATGTATTTAATATCTTACCCAAGGCCTTTGTCTCCACGAGGACACATTCTGTTTCCTAATCAGTTTCATTCTCCCTTTTGTTAATTTTTTTTTACTGTTCACGTTCATAGAGAGCTTTGGATTCATTTTTGTATTGGCTGTTATATTCCCATATTCTTTCCATACTTTACATTCATTTTTTGAGATCAATTTTGCACTTTCTATATTGAGTGTCTCTGACTTGCCTTACTCTAATTTACATCCTGTCCAGTCTTCTCTCTCAGTTTAATACCTAGTTCCCCTAGCTCCCCCAAAATACTTGGGCTGTATTCTTCCTGCTGTTCTTTTAAATTTCCACAAATTATTGGGACTATTTCAGAACCAAAGGGTATATTTAAAATGATCAAACAGAGGAAAATAAGTGCGTTGAAATCATGGACACTTCAGTGAGATGACCATCAGAAATTAATACAGATGTGGCAGCATTTCTTACCATAAAATGCTGGTGTCAGGCTGGTCAGGCTGAATCACAGGGATCACACTGCCGAGTTGTTGATGGGCTGATCTCAGACTGTCACTCACACATATCGTATACCTCAAGGGCACCATCTCAGCATTGGGTGGGATCCCCAGGCACAAATGCTTTCTGCTCTCAATTCCAACATGTAATGGGACTTCCTGATGAACACGCACAGCCACACCTAATGCCAGAAATTCACATGAGAAGAAATGAGGGCAAAAGCAGATTTCATCTTCATCCCACCCCAACACCTTCTCATTCCCACACATTTATCACAGGCGTCAGACATACAAGGTTGAGTAAATATTAGCTATTGGCCAGTTCACCAGATTGATTCCTGAGATGAGAGGGTTTGTTCTACAAAGAGAGAATAAGCATCTATGCTCTGCTTTCAGAAGAATGAGAAGTGATTTCATTGAAATATACAAATTTCTTACCGGGCTTGACAAAGTAAATGTGAAAGTGATGTTTCTGAAACCAGTTTCAAAATAGGGAGTAGCCATTCAATACTGAGATGAGAAAGAATTTTTTCACCCAGAGGGAATTGCATCTTTGAACATCTCTAACTCAGAGGGCTGATGGGAGTTTAATTGCTCTATATATAGAACTGGATCAATAAATTTTTCGATACTAAGGGAAATCAAGTTATGTGGGTAGTGCAAGAACGTATTATTGAGGTAGAAGATCAGCCGAGACCTTAAAGTTCAAAGTACGTTATGAAAGTATATATACAGAGTACAACTCTGAGCTTCATCCTCCTGCAGACAGCCATTAAGTAAGGAAACACATGGAACTCACTCAAAGAAAACACTGAACACCCAACATGTGAAAAAACAAATTACACAAACAGTGAGTGAACAACAAGGAGTCCAGCAGTATTCAGTTGAGTTCAGTTCAGTGCCCTGCCACTAACCCACTACAGGCTGCAGGGTCATTTTTCACTGAAGCACCCTGTCCACATCGATCACCCAGATTCAACTGCTCAAAAACAGCAAAAACAAAAAAAAAGTAACCAGAATCCAGGAACACATGCAAAGTGAACCCCAAAATGAGACCAGAGCCTAGCCGATCAATCCTTGCAACATGAACCCCAAGACTCCTGCACTTTACCCTGACAGCAGCTAATGAGAAGGAGAGGAAGAGCAGTCAAACACAGGTACACAGCGCCAAACACCCACTTGCCCACCACTCTCATCCTCGTCAACTACTGAATTGCACAGCAGGCATAGAAGGTCAAGGGGTTCAGTCCTGCTCCTACTTATATGTTTTCCTGGACTGCAGAGAGCATTGACAGTTTTCTTCATTGGATGCTCCAAAGAGTAATAGATCAATAGCAGGAATTTTCATTGACCTAAACTGGCCAAGAATCCCCATTACAGCCCAGTAACAAAGGGGCCAAATTCAAATTGGCAAACCCATGCAGTCACGGGGAGAATGTACAAGCTCCTTACAAGCAGCGATGGGAATTGAACCCAGGTCTCAAATGCTGTAAGGTGTTGTGCTACGCACTATACTACCGTGCTGCCCCAGGCAGGCATACTAAAGGGTCTCGACCCGAAACGTTGACTGCTTCTGTCAATGGATGCTGCCCGACCTGCTGAGTTCATCTAGCTTTTTTGTACGTCTTGATTTGACCACAGCATCTGCAGTGTACTTTGTGTTCAAATTGGCAAATCCTGGTTTGTTTTAACCAGAAAAGAGTCTCCACACTCTCAAGTGCAAGATGAAGAGTTTAATCTTTGTATGTCTATATTTGGTACAGAAAATATTGTAAGGTTCTCCCTTTTGCCTTCAGCACACTCTAAATTTTGATTTACGTGTTCTAGCCTATGTTTGCGATTTTCTCAGGCATGAGTGCTTTACTTATCTGGTCCCCACCCCACCACATGTCCCCAGAAGAACTATTGACCTCTCTCACATTTCTAAGGCTGACATCACCTGACTGCACTCTAATCCTCGTTAAGCTCCCACTAGCATGGGCAGTCCTGTTCAAAATATTCCACAGTGCCAGATGCAGACTGAAAGTAGTGGCACGTTTACTTGAATAGAAAGAATACACTATAGCTGTATTGGCCAGTGTGGAATCTTCTTTTAGCAAACAAGTACAAGGTGCCTTTTTCTCAAGTCTTATTCTCACAAAATGCTCTGTAGATGTGTGGTGGAGAGGACATTGATTTCACAGCCTGACACAGAAACACCAATGCCCTTGAACGGAAAATACTCTAAAAAAATAGTGAATACAGCCCAATCAATCATGGATAAAGCTCTCTCCACCACTGAGCATATTTACATGAAGCACTGTCGCAGGAAAGCAGGACCCCAACCACCCAGGTCATGCTCTCTCCTCACTTTTGCCATTAGGAAGGTAGTACAGGAGCCTCAGGACTCACACCACCAGGTTCAGGAACAGTTACTACCCTTCAATCATCAGGCTCTTGGAACAAAGGGTATATCTTCACTCAACTTCACTGAAATGATCCCACAACCTATGAACTCACTTTCATGGACACTTCATCTCATGTTCTTGATATTTATTGCTTATTTATTATTATTTCTTTATGTATTTGCACAGTCTGTTGTCTTTTGCATATTGGTTGAATGTCAAAGTTGGTGTGGTTTTTCAAAAATACCTTTATAGTTATTATTCAATTATGGATATATTGTGTATGCCTGTAAGAAAATGGATGTCAGGGTTGTATATAGTGTCATATATGCATGTACTTTGATAATAAATTTACTTCAAACTCTCTTTTCGCTGCCCTCTCATTCTCCAAAAACTCAGTCAAGAAATTGATGTCACACTGGAGTACGAGGGGACTGGGCAATAGATTAGTTGCTCACAATCAAACGCAACCTTATTTCTCCCCTTCCGACACAGTTCTTCGTAAAGCTGATTAGCAAGATTCCTGCCTTATTTATATTCCACAAGTGCACTACCCTTCCAACAAGCCTCCAGTTCCATCCCACACCCACACCTTTCTGGTCCAGATATTCACACAAGCAAGAGATTCATTGCTCTCTATCCGTCTACTCTACAGTATTTGATCCACTAACTGGTTACAGCTTGAGAAATGGGAGCAGAGAACACTTCACAGAACAAGGGACTCAGTTTACTCTGGGCAGGACACTTCCCACCTGAGTGCCTCGGAGAGATCCTGGGCTCAAATAGCACCTCTTGACTTCATCAAGCAAATGTCACCAAGGAAACCCAGTGCCTGTCATGAGAGATGAGTAGGCCGGCTGTCACAATTCAAAAAGACGTATTCTTGATACCCCTGCCTTGTCATTAAAACTCAGTGCTCTTTATATCCTCCAAGATATCAGCTTGTTAATGTGTACCACATTAGCCAGAAATGAATGGAATTGCAAGCTCACTGGGGGTGGAGGGAGGGGTACCAGATCATGATAATCATTTGCATAAGACCATAGGTCATAAGACATAGAAGCACAATTGGGTCATTCAGAAATTGAGTGTGCTCCTCCATTTCATCGTGATCCATTTTCCATCTCAACACCATCCTCCTGCCTTCTCCCCATAACCTTTCACACCTGACTAATTAAGAACCTATCAATCTTTGCCTTAAATACACTCAATGATCTGGCCTCCACAGCACATGTGGTAATGATTTCCACAGATTCACCTCCCTCTAGCTAAAGAAATTTCTTCTCATCTCTGTTCTAAATGGTCAATATTCTTAAGTTATGCACTCTGATCCCAGACTCCCCAACGATAGGAAACATCCTCTCCACATCACTATCTAAGCCTTTCAACATTTAATAGGTTTCATTAAGATCCCCCCCCATTCTAACTTTCAGTGAGTACAAGCCCAAAGCCATCAAATGCTCCTCTTCATTCCCAGAATCACTCTCATGAACTTACTCTGAACTCCCCCCAAATATCAGCGCAGCCCAAGAGGCCCAAAACTGCTCACAGTACTCCAAGTGAGGTCTCACCAGTGTCTGTTTACAAAGCCTCAGTATTACACCTTTGTTTTTATATTCTAGTCCGCTCACAATAAATGCTAACATTGCATTTGCCTTCTTCACCACCGACTCAACCTGCAAGTTAATCTTTAAGGAATCCTGTACAAGAACTCCAAAGTCCTTTTGCACTTGGATTTTTTAATTCCCCCGCACAGTTTATAAAATAGTCTACGCTTTTATTCCTTCCACTAAAGTGCACTTCCCAACACTGTATTCCATCTGCCACTTTGGCCATTTTCCTAATCGAAGTCCTTCTGCAGCCTCCCTGCTTCCACATGACCTGGCCCCTGGCCCTCCACCTATTTTTGTATTGTCCACAAATCTGGCCACAAAGCCATCGGTTCTGTCATCCAAATCATTGGTATATTACATAAAAATAAGGTATCCCAACACCGACCTCAGCAGAACGCAACTAGTCGCCGCAAGTCAACCGGAAAAGGTTTCCTTTATTCCCATTCTTTATCTCCTGCCTATCAAATGCTTTCTGAAAAGCTAAATACATAACCACCAATTCTCTTTTGTCTGTCCTACTTGTTATATCCTCAATTCCAACGGATTTGTCAGGCAAGATTTTCCTTTAAGGAAACCATCCTGACTTTGGCCTATTGTATCTTGTGCCTCCAAGTACCCTGAGATCTCATCCTTAACAATCAACACCAACATCTGCCCAACCAGTGAGGTCAGGCTAACTGGCCTACAATTTCCTTACTTCTGCATTCTTGAAGAGTGGAGTGATATTTGCAATTTTCCAGTCCTCCAGAACCATTATATAATCCACTGATTCTTGAACAATCATTACTAATGCCTCCACAATCTCTTCACTACCTCTTTCAGACCCCTGGGGTGTAGTCCATCTGGTCCAGGCGACTTATCTACCTTCAGACCTTTCAGCTTCCCAAACACCTTCTCCATAGTAATAGCAACCCTCCTGACACACTTGAACTTCTGGCATTCTTCTAGAGTTTTCTGCAGTGAAGACTGATGCAAAATACTTATTCAGTTCATCCGCCATTTCCTTGTCCCCCAATACTACCTCTCCAGCATCATTTTCCAGCAGTCTGACAGCTACTCTCCTCTCTCTTTTACCCTTTAGATATCTGAAAAAAAACTTCTGGCATCCTATTTGATATTATTGGCTAGCTTACTATTATATTCGCAAGCGTCATTGTGGTGAATGTGTATGTCCAGCCGCGTGCCGACGCAATGGTAGCGTGTGATGTCATCAGCTCCGCTGTTGCTAGGCTTCAGACACAGCACCCTGAGGCACTGGTGATAATTACAGGGGACTTCAACCATGTGACTTTGGACAAGACACTACCTGCTTTCTCCCAGTACGTGGATTGCTACACCAGGGGTAATAGGACTATTGACCTACTGTATGCAAACGTAGAGGAGGCATATAGTGCATCCCCACTGCCTTCATTGGGGAAAGCTGATCACAACCTGGTTTTGTTACAGCCCCGATATAAATCAATTGTGATGAGGCATCCCACTACCACACGCTCTTTTAGGAAGTGGACTCCTGAAGCTGAACAGGCCCTGAGAGACTGCTTTGGTACTACTAACTGGGATGTACTGCAAGGGGGGCTCTGTGGGGGCGTTGAGGAGGTCACTGAATGCACAACGGACTATATTAACTTTTGTGTGGATGCAGTTGTCCCTGTTAGAACTGTTCGCTGCTATCCCAATAATAAGCCCTGGATCACTAGTCACATCAAAGGCCTCCTAAACCAGAAGAGGAGGGCCTTTAAAGATAGTGATCGGTTGGAGCTTAAAAGAGTTCAGAAGGAACTCAGAGTACAGATAAGGGGGGCAAAGGAGCAGTATAGGAGTAAGCTAGAACAAAAGCTGCAGAAAAAAAGCATGAAGGAGGTGTGGGATGGGATGAAGATCATCACCGGATGCGGTGCAAAGCGGGGGGCGAACATAAGTGGAGATGTGGAGAAAGCGAACCAGCTGAACAACTTCTTCAACAGGTTCGACAGCTCAATCTCATCCTCACCGCAGAAATCCACACCAGGCTTACTTCCCTCACAGGAAAATAGCCACTCACAGGAGACCTTGCCCACGCCCAGGATTATGGCTGCACAGGTGGAAGGTCAACTGAGGAAGATCTGTACCAGCAAGGCGGCTGGACCGGATGGAGTTTCCCCACGATTACTGAGGGCCTGTGCGACTGAGCTGGGAGAACCACTACAGCGCATCTTCAACATGAGCCTGGAGCAGAGAAGAGTACCCAGACAGTGGAAAACATCCTGTATTGTCCCGGTACCGAAGAAACCACAACCAAAGGAGTTGAATGACTTCAGACCTGTTGCCTTGTCGTCGCACGTGATGAAGACCATGGAGCGGCTGATAATACAGAATCTGAGGCCACAAACCAGGCACGCCCAGGATCCTCTTCAGTTTGCGTATAAGGAGAAGGTGGGAGTGGAGGATGCTATCACGTATTTGCTGCACAAATCACTCTCTCACCTAGAGGGCGTCAGTTGTGCTGTGAGGATTACATTCCTTGACTTCTCTAGTGCCTTTAACACCATCCAGCCCAAGATCTTAAGGCACAAACTAACGGAGATGGGAGTAGACTCTCACATGGTGGATTGGATAGTGGACTACTTGACAGATAGACCTCAGTATGTGCGGTTGGGAGACCATAGGTCTGACACGGTGGTCAGCAGCACAGGGGCGCCGCAGGGAACCGTACTCTCTCCGGTCCTGTTCACCCTGTACACATCAGACTTCCAATATAACTCGGAGTCCTGCCATGTGCAGAAGTTCGCTGATGACACGGCCATAGTGGGGTGTGTCAGGAATGGACAGGAGGAGGAGTATAGGAAACTGATACAGGACTTTGTGATACGGTGCAACTCAAACTACCTGCGTCTCAATATCACCAAGACCAAGGAGATGGTGGTGGACTTTAGGAGATCTAGGCCTCATATGGAGCCAGTGATCATTAATGGAGAATGTGTGGAGCAGGTTAAGACCTACAAGTATCTGGGAGTACAGTTAGACGAGAAGCTAGACTGGACTGCCAACACAGATGCCTTGTGCAGGAAGGCACAGAGTCGACTGTACTTCCTAAGAAGGTTGGCGTCATTCAATGTCTGTAGTGAGATGCTGAAGATGTTCTATAGATCAGTTGTGGAGAGCGCCCTCTTCTTTGTGGTGGCGTGTTGGGGAGGAAGCATTAAGAAGAGGGACGCCTCACGTCTTAATAAGCTGGTAAGGAAGGCGGGCTCTGTCGTGGGCAAAGTACTCGAGAGTTTAACATCGGTAGCTGAGCGAAGGGCGCTGAGTAGGCTACGGTCAATTATGGATAACTCTGAACATCCTCTACATAGCACCATCCAGAGACAGAGAAGCAGTTTCAGCGACAGGTTACTATCGATGCAATGCTCCTCGAACAGGATGAGGAGGTCAATACTCCCCAATGCCATTAGGCTTTACAATTCTACCGCCAGGACTTAAGAACTTTTTAAAAGCTATTATTAATGCTTTTTGAGATAGTGATTTAGATGCATATCATATTTTTTTTACTGAGTTAAGTATTGTATGTAATTAGTTTTGCTACAACAAGTGTATGGGACATTGGAAAAAAAAGTTGAATTTCCCCATGGGGATGAATAAAGTATCTATCTATCTATCTATCTATTTTATCTTTTCCCTCCTTAGGCTTTTTAGTTGCTTCCTACTCCTCTAACTTCTACTAATTTTTGCTGTGTAATATGATTCAATGGTTCCACTTAATATCAGAGAATGTTTACAATATACAACCTGAAATTCTTGCTCTCTGCAGACATCTTTAAAACAGAAGAAAAACCCCAAAAAATGGATGACAAAAAAAGTAAAAACCTCAAAAGGTCTCTGCCCCTCCCATGCACAAGCAGCATCAACCCTCTCTCCCTTCCCCCACTTATTCAAGCCAAGAATATCAGCACTCCCAACACGCAAGTGATAGCAAAACCCGAATGAGACACCCTGATACACAGTCCATCAAAAGCTATTGTTCATCCCAACAGTTTGACATTTCTCAGACTCTCTCTCCCCCTAACAAGGGAGAGAAAGACATCACTCCTTCCACAGCGAGAGGGGAGACAGTCACTGTTCCAATGTTACAGCCTGTCTGTAGCACCTCGTTTACTCCGTTCCCCCCCGATGAGGGGTATCACAAGAGTGCGGAGGCCTCCAACAGCTGCCTCAATGGTCCGGCTGCCCACAACGCCACCAGCGAGATATCAGGTAAACAGGGCCACACCCCAAAAGGTGCTGGAGATATTGAATATGCAGCATATCGGTGAGTTCCAAGAACACAACCGCAGTCGGAGTGCAGCTGCAGATCGTGGGTTACAACAGGACTTCAGACACCTTGAAATGGAAAATATGCCCCTATTTTACTTTCATGTTGTCTATGACTTCTCTTGTCAGCCACAGTGGCATCACCGTATGTTCAAAATACTTCTTCTTTGGGACATATCTATCCTGCACCTTCCAATTACTCCCAGAAACTTCAGCCATTGCTATTCTACTGTCATCCCTGCTGGTGTCCTCTTCCAATCAACTTTGACCAGTATCCTCTCTCATGCCTCTACAATTCCCTTTGCTACACTGTAACATTGATACATCTGACTTTAGCTTCTCCCTCACGAGCTGCTGGGTGAATTGGAAGAGTGAGGAAAGACAGCACCAGCAAATTCTGCAGAATCAGGCAACTTCTTCCAGTTCCTCCATGAAACAGATTATTCCTCTTCTCTTATGTCTTCCTTTTCTTTTCAAGGTGGCTGTGGTTCTGTCAGAGTCCATGATCTACAGTTCAACCTACATTTCTTCACAAGCAGTGGGTTTTCAGACTGACTTTGCAGCCTAGCTGCTGTCGGAAGAAGGCCCTTGTACTTAATCATGGATGGAGAGAGAAAGCCTGTCAGTACTAGAGACAGGAGTTTTGGAGCAGCGACGCAGAAGTTAGTAACATACGAACAGTGAGTTGGTGGTCTCTGCTCTTGTAGCAGCAGTGACCTCTCTCTCCCTCGCCAGAAACAGCAAGCCTGTCTGAGATACTAAAGTGCTGGTATATAAACTGTAGTTTAATGTATTCTGGATCAATAGACTCTTTGGTGCTTCTGCTGCTGCTCGGATGGTGGGGGGATTGGGGGGGTTTGCTTCCATTGGTGTGGGTGGGGGGGAAGAGGTCAATACTTTTGCTGCTGCTTGGGCAAAGGTGGGGGGGGCTTCGGGGCTTCAATGTTTACATCATTCTATTGGTTTGTTTCATGGATGTCAGTGAAGAGAACAATTTCAATTTGTATACTGTATAGATACTGATATTAAATATACTTCCATTTGAAACCTTTAAATTCTATCATAATACGATCACTGCCTCCTAATGTTACCTTTTCCTTAAGTTCCCTTATCAAATCCAGTTCATTACACAACACCCAATCCAGAACATCCTTTCCCCTACTGGGCTCAACCACAAGCTGCTCTTAAAAGTCATCTCATAGACATTCTACAAATTCATTCTCTTGGGATCCAGCACCAAAGTGATTTTCCAAATCTACCTGCATTTTGAAATGCCTTATAACTATTGTAACATTGCCCTTTCAACATGCCTTTTCTATCTCCCATTGTAAATTGTACCCCATATCCTGGCTACTGTTCAGAGGCCTGGATGTAGCTCCCATTGGGGTCTTTTTACCCTTGCAGTTTTTTTTACTCTGCCTTCAAGAATTCTACATCTTCCAATCCTATGTCACCTCTTTCTAAGGATTTGATTTAATTTTTTATGCAACAGAACCAAGTCTTCTCACTGCTCACTCTCCCTCTTTAGAATGTTGTGGACCTAATCCAAGACATCCCTGACCATAGCACCTAGGAGGCAACATACCCTCTGAGTGTCTCTTTCACATCCACAGATTCTCATGTCTAATCCACTAACTATGGAATCCCCTATCACTACTGCTATTGCATACTATGTATTAATTGATTTATCCTCATTTTCCTTCTGATTTTTAATTAGCAACCCTACACTTCAGTGTTCCATCAATACCCATTAGATCTTTGTAATAACTAATTTAGAACTTTCCTTAACTTTTAGGTCATACAGTCATAGAGAGATACCACATGGAAGTTGGTTCTTTGGCCCACCGAGTCTATGTCAACCATCAAGAACCTGCTTTACACTATCGTATCCCAATCCATTTTATTCTCTTCATGTTCCCACCAATTCTCACGAGTTTCTATCACTCATTTACATATTAAAAAATTTTCAGCAACTAATTGATCTACCAAACTACACACAGAGAAATGCCACGTGGTCGCAGGAAAGATGTGCAAACCCTACACAAACAGCACTGGAGGTCAGGATTGAACCCGATTCTACCAACTGTGCTACCCTGCTTTCTGCTGACTTCACTGCTTTCAGGAAACCAACCTTCACTGATTCAATCTCTCAGCATAAGTGAAGTCGTATATCATTGTTATTATCTGGTTAATACCCTCTCCAGGATCATGACATCCTTCTAAACATGTGCCCAAAACGAAAGGAAGATTTGTGAGAAGAAAAGGACTTACATATTTCAGTTGTCCTGAATAATACAAGTTAGAGTATATAAAAATCTATGTAATGGCAGGAAAGCATTTATAGAAAGCTTTTCTAGGGTTGAGTGACTGATAGAAACACATATGGTTACATCTGGAAAGATCCATCTAAAACACTATATTCTTCTTCTTTGGTTGTTCATCGGAATCCGATGACGACGTCCACTCCTTTAACGGTGAGATCTTTGATTCTTTGATGACTATACAGTCCTATCCTGGACCCACAAGTTCTATTGCAGGTGGGACATGTATATGTAGTAGTGGTGGTGGTAGTGATGGCAAACATGGCTGCATTTCTCCTGGCTCTCTTTTGCTGTCTTCTGGTTGTTCTTTCCATCTCCAGAATACCAATCCCATCCCTACATGGCTGTTGACAAGTGTTATGCTCAGCCCCAGGTCCTCAGGTCTGATCTTGCACTTCCTTAAAGCATTCTTCATCTGATCCTTATAGTGCTTCTTCGGCCCTCCAGCTGAGCGTCGACCATGATGTAGCTGGTCGTATAACACTCTGCGGGGTAGCCGACATGGGGGCATCCTTATCTTGTGCCCCAGCCACTGCAGCTGACGCTGGGTGACCATGGCCTCAATACTTCTACAGTTGGCCTTTACAAGTATTTCAGTGTGAAGCACCCGCTCACGCCTAGTAATTCCCAGGATGCGCTGAAGGCAGCTTATGTGGAAGCGCTCCAAGGACTTGATGTGATGGCTGTAGGTTACCCAAGCTTCACAGCTATAACGGAGGGTGGTGACACAGACTGCTTGATATACAGCAACCTTTGTGGAGGGACGAAGTCTCCTGTTCTGAAAGACTCTATGCCGAAGTCTCCCAAAGGCAGCTGATGCCTGTTTAATGTGGCTCTGGGTGTCATCGTCAATGACAGACAGACAGACATACTTTATTGATCCCGAGGGAAATTGGGTTTCGTTACAGCCGCACCAACCAAGAATAGTGTAGAAATATAGCAATATAAAACCATAAATAATTAAATAATAATAAGTTAATCATGCCAAGTGGAAATAAGTCCAGGACCAGCCTATTGGCTCAGGGTGTCTGACACTCTGAGGGGGGAGTTGTAAACTTTTATGGCCACAGGCAGGAATGACTTCCTATGACACTCAGTGTTTCATCTCGGTGGAAAGAGACTCTGGCTGAATGTACTCCTGTGCCTAACCATGACATTATGGAGCAGATGGGAGTCGTTGTCCAAGATGGCATGCTGCTATCCTCAGAGAGAATGCTCCTCAGATATTTGAAAGATGGCACTACTGACAGCTTTTCATCACCAATGGTGAAGGCAGGTAGGGTGGGTAGGACACTAGTACTTCATTGACAAACCACTTCTGACTTTAGAACATAGAATAGTACAGCACATTACAGGCCCTTCGGCCCACAATGTTGTGCCGACCCTCAAACCCTGACTCCCATATAACCCCCACCTTAAATTCCTCCATATATCTGTTTAGTAGTCTCTTAAACTTCACTAGTGTATCTGCCTCCACCACTGACTCAGGCAGTGCATTCCACACACCAACCACTCTCTGAGTGAAAAACCTTCCTCTAATATCCCCCTTGAACTTCCCTCCCCTTACCTTAAAAGCCATGTCCTCTTGTACTGAGCAGTGATGCCCTGGAGAAGAGGCGCTGGCTGTTCACTCTGTCTATTCCTCTTAATATCTTGTACACCTCCATCATGTCTCCTTTCATCCTCCTCCACTCCAAAGAGTAAAGCCCTAGCTCCCTTAGTCTCTGATCATAATCCATACTCTCTAAACTAGGCAGCATCCTGGTAAATCTCCTCTGTACCCTTTCCAATGCTTCCACATCCTTCCTATAGTGAGGCGACCAGAACTGGACACAGTACTCCAAGTGTGGCCTATCTAGAGTTTTATAGAGCTGCATCATTACATAGCATCTCTTAAACCCTATCCCTTGACTTATGAAAGCTAACACCCCATAAGCTTTCTTAACCACCCTATCTACCTATGAGGCAACTTTCAGGGATCTGTGGACATGTACCCCAAGATTCCTCTGCTCCTCCACACTACCAAGTATCCTGCCATTTACTTTGTACTCTGCCTTGGAGTTTGTCCTTCCAAAGTGTACCACCTCACACTTCTCCGGGTTGAACTCCATCTGCCACTTCTAAGCCCACTTCTGCATCCTATCAATGGTCTCTCTGCAATCTTCGACAATCCTCTACACTATCTACAACACCACCAACCTTTGTGTCATCTGCAAACTTACCAACCCGCTCTTCTACCCCCACATCCAGGGCGTTAATAAAAATCACGAAAAGTAGAGATCCCAGAACAGATCCTTGTAGGACACCACTAGTCACAACCCTCCAATCTGAATGTACTCCCTCCACCACGACCCTCTGCCTTCTGCAGGCAAGCCAATTCTGAATCCACCTGGCCAAACTTCCCTGGATCCCATGCCTTCTGACTTTCTGAATAAGCCTATCCTGTGGAACCTTGTCAAATGCCTTACTAAAATTCATGTAGATCACATCCACTGCACTACCCTCATCTATATGCCTGGTCACTTCCTCAAAGAACTCTATGAGGCTTGTTAGACACAATCTGCCCTTCACAAAGCCATGCTGACTGTCCCTGATCAGACCATGATTCTCTAAATGCCCATAGATCCTATCTCTAAGAATCTTTTCCAACAGCTTTCCCACCACAGACATAAGGCTCACTGGTCTATAATTACCAGGACTATCCCTACTAACTTTTTTGAACAAGGGGACAACATTCGCCTTCCTCCAATCCTCCGGTATCATTCCTGTGGACAACGAGGACATAAAGATCCTAGCCAGAGGCTCAGCAATCTCTTCTCTCACTTCGTGGAGCAGCCTGGGGAATATTCCATCAGGCCCCGGGGACTTATCCGTCCTAATGTATTTTAACAACTTCAACACCTCCTCTCCCTTAATATCAACATGCTCCAGAACATCAACCTCACTCATATTGTCCTCACCATCATCAAGTTCCCTCTCATTGGTGAATACTGAAGAGAAGTATTCATTGAGGACCTCGCTCACTTCCACAGCCTCCAGGCATATCTTCCCACTTTTATCTCTAATCGGTCCTATCTTCACTACTGTCATCCTTTTGTTCTTCACATAATTGAAGAATGCCTTGGGGTTTTCCTTTACCCTACTCACCAAGGCCTTCTCATGCCCCATTCTTGCTCTTCTCAGCCCCTTCTTAAGCTCCTTTCTTGCTACTCTATATTCCTCAATAGACCCATCTGAGCCTTGCTTCCTAAACCTCATGTATGCTGCCTTCTTCCACCTGACTAGATTTTCCACTTCACTTGTCACCCATGGTTCCTTCACCCTACCATTCTTTATCTTCCTCACCGGGACAAATTTATCCCTAACATTCTGCAAGAGATCCTTAAACATCGACCATATGTCCACAGTACATTTCCCTGCAAAAGCATCATCCCAATTCACACCCACAAGTTCTAGCCTTATAGCCTCATAATTTGCCCTTCTCCAATTAAAAATTTTCCTGTCCTCTCTGATTCTATCCTTTTCCATGATAATGCTAAAGACCAGGGAGCGGTGATCACTGTCCCCCAGATGCTCACCCACTGACAGATCTGTGACCTGACCCAGTTCGTTACCTAATACTAGATCTAGTATGGCATTCCCCCTAGTCAGCCTGTCAACATACTGTGACAGGAATCCATCCTGGGCACACTTAACAAACTCTGCCCCATCTAAACCCATGGAACTAATCAGGTGCCAATCAGTATTAGGGAAGTTAAAGTCACCCATGATAACAACCTTGTTATTTTTGCACCTTTCCAAAATCTGCCTCCCAATCTGCTCCTCGGTATCTCTGCTGCTACCAGGGGGCCTAAAGAATACCCCCCTTGGTAGTATTGGTGGTATCGACAGTCAGCCCCATCTTGCAATACGCTCTCACCGCCACAGCAAGGACAGTCTTAAGATCCTCTGGAGTATGGGCCACAAGAGCACAGTCATCTGCATACTGCAGCTCCAGGACCCATTCTCTATGGAGTTTGCATGGTTGCGCGGAGCCTCCTGATGTTAAAGAGGTTGCCATCGAATCTGATGTCCACTGCCACACCGCTGCTATCCTCAATCTCGTTGTGGAGGAGCTTGGTAACACACAAGAGGAAGATGTTAAAGAACACTGGCGCTAGCATACATCCCTGCCTCACCCCTGTGCATACAAGGAAGGGCTCGGACTCTTGTCCTCCTATGGTCACCCGTGCAGTCATCCCATCGTGAAACTGGCGGAGGATGTTAACAAATTTAATGGGACAGCCAAACCTAAGGAGAACATCCCATAAGAGCTCTCTTTGCAGTGTCGAACGCTTTGGAGAGGCCGACAAAGGCCATAAACAGGTCCTGATGTTGCTCCCGGCACTTTTCCTGAAGCTGCCATGCTGTGAAGATCATGTCGATCATGCTCCTGTTCTTCCTAAATCCACACTGCGATTCAGGCAGCACTGACTCGGTGATGTTGCCGATGAGCCTCTAAAGCATCACCTTAAACAGGACCTTTCCAGCAACGGAAAGGAGTGATATGCCCCTACTATTGCCACAGATGGCCTTGTCACCCTTGTTTTTATAAATGACAATGATGTTTGCATTTCTCCATTGCTGCTGGATGTTCTCGTCAGTACAGGCCTTGGTGATGTACTGGTAGAGGGTGCGCATACACATGTACCCTCCGTTCTTCAGTAACTCAGCAGGGATACTGTCAGTGCCAGGGGACTTGTTGTTCTTAAGGGAATGGACAGCTGATAGAACCTTCTGGAAGGTTGGTGGTAGACTGAGGTCATGGATAGGAGGAAGTTCAGGCAGTTCATCCAGGATGATGGGATCTGTGTCAGAATCCTGAATAAGCAGGGTGTTAAAATGCTCAGCCCACCTCAGCAGAATGGTATTCTGATTCTTCATAAGTGTTTGACCATCTGTTGTTTTCAAGGGAGTAAAGCATTGATTTATTGGGCCGTAGATGGTTTTGTCAGCATTGTAAAAATTATGCATGTCATTATTATCAGCAAAGGACTGGATTTCACATGCCTTTTCAGTCCACCACTCATTTTGTATGGCCCGTATTGCCTATTGCACTTTCCTCCGAGCTGCCTGCCAATGCTGCCTGATGCTGATGGATGAAGGGTTATCTAAAGTTGCCCGGTGTGTTTTCTGCATGTCCTTAAGCAAGTTGTGGATAGTATCTGAGTTATCGTCAAACCAGTTTTGGTGGTTCCTGCTCTTATGGCCGATGGATTGGGCTGCTGCCTCATAGAGCGTAGAGCTGATATAGGTCCACTGTTGTTCCATGGTATTTTCTGAACTCAGACAAGGTTCCAGCTCCCTTAGTTTCTCAGCTAGGATGCATCAAAACTCACTTCTTGCTTCTGTGTTTCTCAGGCAGTTGCAATTTATCTGCTTTTTATTGGGTTTTTGCAGCCGCAAGGGGGGACGCACTTTCATATGGAGCTTGGCCACAATCATACGATGGTCAGTAAAGCACTCTGCACCTCTCATGACACGGGTGATGACAACATCCTTGATGTCACTACGTCTCACAATGATGAAGTTGATCACGTGCCAATGTTTAGAGCCAGGGTACATCCATGAGGTCTTATATTTTGCCTTCTGCTGGAAGATGGCGTTGGTTATGGTAAGGTTATGCTCAGAGCAAAGAGTAAGTAGCCTCATGCCATTTGCATTAACCTTGCCAATTCCATGCCTACCTAGCACTCCACTCCATATCCTATTGTTCTGTCCCACCCTAGCACTGAAGTCCCCAAGCAAAAGGATCTTATCATTCATAGGGATCCAGCAAAGAGCTTCATCCAATAATAAAAAGCATTCTTTGGCCTCATTCTCAGATGGCAAAGTTGGTGCACAGGCAGTGAGAAGCATGGCATAACGTTTCTTTGCCAGGGGGATACGGAGGGTCATTAGTCTTTCCAACAGGTGTTTCTGTGAGACTTGGTAGAAAGGTGTACTTGATGGCCAATCCTACTCCATGGAGATGCTGTCCACCTGGGGGGAAACTTTTCCAGAAGAAGGTGTAACCCATCCTTCCTCTGTTAAAGATCCTTCATCCAGGAGCCTGGTCTCACTTAGGGCAGCAATGTTGATGTTGTAGCACCTCAGCTCAGCAGCGATCAAGGCTGTTCTCTGGTGAGGTCTGTCAGAGATGCCATATGAGTCCAGAAGAGTCCTTACATTCCACGTTGACAGTTTTAAGTTGTATTGTTTCTTATTTCAACCGCAGTAGTGGAATAGCCCAATAGACGCGGTAACCTATCCAGGTGAGTGATTGAATGGGCAATTTTTAGGCCACCTTTTCTAGGCCCTTCCCCAATTGGGGTGAGCAGTGTGGTCCCTAAATAGGACTGCTCAGTCGCACAAGGGTCTGCTGAAAACAGCTGCCACTTAGTCCCAACTGCTAGCACTATCTTCACCATGATGAGGTAAATCATGGTGGCAAGGGTGAACCCAGGACAACCGGTCCCACATTTTGGCTGCAGGGGGCTGCTGGATCCTTGGTCTGTTAAGGCCCGCCTATTGCGCACTGCCAGCGCATTGCTTTTCAGTCAGGGAGTGCTCCCTTAGCCTTGTCTCAACAGACTTACCACAAGGCAGTGGGGCTATTTGCCCATAGGTGGGATGGTGGTTGATGGGTGCCAGGGTGCATCCACACAGTGGTGGGCCTGCACACGTCTCTGAGGCCCACTGCTGCTCCGAGAAACCCTGTAGTTTAGCCTGGGACTGTAAGACACCCAGTTTCCGCGTGTGGGCCCGAGGAGGCACTGCAGGAGTCTTGGTGGTGGAGAGGCTCTGTACTGGCAGGAGGAGGCTTACACACTCGTCTCCTCTTTTCACCCTCTGTTGAGAGGGCTAGCCAGCGGCAATAGCTGCAAGCAGAGAGCACTATGCAGCATACAGCATATAACATGCACTAACTACAAGCACTACTACACTAGACGCCTCACACACACCCTGTGAGCAAATACTCCATCCACACACAAAAATTACTATATACAGATCTAGACACAACTTCCCAGGAAGTTGGTGTGAGGGTAGCAAAAACAAAAAATCACAAGAATGATTATAAAACCAAAACTTTCAGGAGATAAGTTACTAAGCATTATCTTGGGCAAAGAGTTGAAGAAGTTTGAAAATCAGTCCCAAAAATGTAGTTGATGCTATCTCAATTAATACATTTTAATTTATGACAGATATATTTTCATTAGCAATACTTCCAATGGGCTAGTGAACCAAGGTAAATAGAAAAGATTAAGGAACAGAAAGGATTAAGGGAGAGATCTCTTATGAGATGGATAAACTTACTATTTCCCACTTCCTAAACTCAGGAATCTAGATTTCACTTATGGGTTCATTACCAACAATAAGGTTAGTGGTGATCTATAAAAAGGGCTGAGGAAAACACTGGGGTGTGATAATGATAATCATATAAAACTATACTTTCCTAGGTCTGTGATAATGTCAGTTTGTCAGGTAACGGTTTTGTTATAAGTCACAGTATAACCAAGAATGAAAGTAGCTTGACGTTGTTGATTTAACCCATTTGTACTGATTGTATTGGTCACCCTCTGATTGGTAAAGCTGCACCACCTCAGAAGTCACTGAGTCTTGCAGCATGGAAACAGGCCCTTTGGCCCATTCACTGACAGACAACCATCCTTTTAGACAAATCCTACACTCAAACCATCTAATTCTCCCAACACACCTACTGGAAAAATTTCACCTACAATCCCACATGTCATTGGGATATTGGAGGAAACTAGAATATCCAAGGGAAACCCACTTTGTCACAAGGAGAAAATTCAAATACCACACAGCACTAGAGGTCAGCACATACCCCAGACTGCTAGAGCAGGGAAGCAACAGCCCCACTATCTGTACCATAAATCCATAAGACATAGGAGATAAATTAGAAGATTTAGCCCATTGAGTCTATAGCACCATTTGATCATGGATGATTTATTTTCACTCTCAACCCCATAACCTCGACACCCTTACTAATCAAGAGCCTATCAACCTCTGCTTAAGTATACCTAGACTTGGCCTCCACAGCCGTCATTCTTCTGAACTACATTGACTGCAGGCCAATAACCAGAAAATGCTCTACATGTGTTAACCCTTTCATTCCTGGGATCATTCTTATGAACCTCCTCTGGACCCTCTCCCATGTCAGCATAACCTATCTTAAATGAGGGGCCCAAAACTGATCAGAATACTACAAGTGAGGCCTCACCTATGACTTAAAAAGCCTCAGCATTACAATTTTACTTTTATATTCTCATTCTCTTAAAATAAATGCTAACGTTGCATTTTCCTTCCTTAATACTAATTCAACCTGCAAGTAAACCTTTAGGGAATTCCCAAATTCCTTTGCACTAGGACTCCCAAATTCCTTTGCAGCTTCAATTTCTGAATTCATTCCCCATTTAGAGAATAGTCAATACCCTTATTCATTCTACCAAAGTGCATGACCCTGCATTGTCTTCTATTGCCACTCAAGTGCTCACTCTTCTTATGTCTCCACAGCTTTTTACAGACCCTTCATTGCCTGCCCCTCCACCCATTCTTATATCATCCATAAACCTGGCCACAAAACCATCAATTCCGTCACACAGATTATTAGCATGTAACATGGAAAGTAGTGTACACCCCTGTGAAATACCACTAATGACTAGCAGCCAACTAGAAAAGTCTCTGCTTATTCCTGGCCTCTACCCTCTAGCAATCTGTCCATGTTAGTATCTTTCCTGTAAAACCATGAGCTCTTATCTTGTTTAGCAGTCTCATGTGTGGCACCTTGTCAAAGGCCTTCTGAAAATCCAAGTAAACAATACCCACTGACTTTCTTATGTCTGTCCTGTTTGTTATTTCCTCAATTCTAACAGATTTGTCAAGCAATGAATCCACTTAAAGAAACCATCCTACCTTCAGCCTATTCTAACATGTACTTCAAAGTCCACCAAAGCCTCATCTTTAATAATGGACCCTAACATTTTGCCAACTACTGGAGTCAGACTAACTGCTTTATAATTTCCTGTCTTTTGCTTCCCTGCCTTCTTAAAGAGTAGATAGATAGATACTTTATTCATCCCCATGGGGAAATTCAACATTTTTTCCAATGTCCCATACACTTGTTTTAGCAAAACTAATTACATAAATTACTCAGTAAAAATATGATATGCATCTAAATCACTCTCTCAAAAAGCATTAATAATAGCTTTTAAAAAGTTCTTAAGTAGTTTACTTAGATACATTAAATACAATCAACCCCGGCACTTTAACATATCTTACTCCTGGCGGTTGAATTGTAAAGCCTAATGGCATTGGGGAGTATTGACCTCTTCATCCTGTCTGAGGAGCATTGCATCGATATTAACCTGTCGCTGAAACTGCTTCTCTGTCTCTGGATGGTGCTATGTAGAGGATGTTCAGGGTTTTCCATAATTGACCGTAGCCACATTTACAATTTTCCGGTCCTCCAGAACTATTCCAGAATCTTAATGTTTCATTAAAGATCATTACTAATGCTCCACAATATCTTTAGCTACCTCCTTCAGAACTCTGGGGTGTAGTCCATCTGGTCCAAGTGACTTATCTACCTTATCAGTGACCTTTCAGCTTCCCAGGCAACTATTCCTTAGTAATAGCAACTACCCCCAGCACTCTCGAATTTCTAGCATACTGCTGGCATCTTCCACAGTGAAGACTGGCGCAAAATACTCATTCAGTTTGTTCCCCATTACTGCCTCTCCAATGTCATTTTCCAGCGGTTTAATATCCACTCCTGCCTCTCTTGTACTCTTTATATATCTGAAAAAAACTTTTGGTATCCGCTTCTATATTATTGGCTAGTTTATCTTCATATTTCATCTTTTCTCTCCTTAGCTTTTTTTAAAGTTGCCTTTTGTTCGTTTTAAAATGCTTTCCAATCCTTTAGTTTCCCACTGTTTTTGCTATATTGTATGACCTCTCTTTTACTTTTATGTGTTTGACTCCCCTTGACTGCCACAATTCCCTCTCAAATGCTTCTTCTTTGGAATGAATTGATCCGGTGTCTTCTGAATTGCTCCCTGAAACTCAAGCTGTTGCTGCTCTACCACTACCTCCACTGACAACCCCTGCCAATGGGTTTGATGCTCTTCACTTGTACTTTGTTTCCTCTCATACTTCTTGAATGCAGACAGAGTTATAGAGAGGTCAGACAGAATCCGGAGTGCAACAAACGCAGACAAATTTGGGATTTGGGGATTAGACTAATGTATGAATAGTGGACTAATTACCAAAAGAAAACTAACCCAATAGGGATCAACATCAATCAGTTTAGATTTGAAATCCATTATCAAAGAGTCATGGATCTCCAATAGAAGGGTAAGATAGCATGCTTTACTGCCCATACATCTAAGAAATAGTGTAAGTGCTTTTCAGTACAGAGAAGTCAATACAAATAGTTGCACAGATAGTAGGGGAATAATTCAGTCTGATCTCAGCTGTTTGGATAGATGTCAAGGATAAACATATACACAATTTATATCGAATAAGTCTCACATCATGTAGTAGCAGCTTTCATGATTTTGGCATGTCACAGAGTCAATAAAGTATTTTCAAGGACAACATCATTATTGTGATGGAGAAAACACAGCAGCCAAGATAATACAACTAGTCCCAAAAAAACCACCAGACCTAATAACCTACATTGAAGTTCAGTCACGCAGCCCACAACTTTTCTGAACAATGCAGATGAATTAAGGTCCAAAAATGCTGATGAGATACAATCAGCTATCATTTTTTTTTACTCATAGCAATGTACGACTTTGAATCACGGATCTTTAAGCATGTAATGCCTGTGCATTGAGATTGCTCAGTGGCATGATAATAATATTAACAGTTCTACAAAGTATATTTGACAACACTGCTGCAATACTAGAGCCCAAATGTACAGTGAGAAAAGCACTGGTCTGGCCCAGAAAAGCAAGTCCTAATAGGAAAATGTATAACCACCTGTATTCTCCTTAACAGCAAGACCAATATCTCTACAAGGAAGGCAACAATGGATCAGATTTCTTATGATTTTGCAAATGGCATTTTGGGATATTTTCTGACACTCCAGTCTTTTCCTTTGATGATCTCTTCTACTTAACATGTAAATGAGCACTGGAGAAAAAAGGTAGTTGCTTCAATGTCATAACATATCTCCATGTTAGATCAGTCCAAGATGTCCTACTACTTCCATCAGTGGTCCCCGTTTAGAACTGCCCCTTTCGGAACACCAGCCATGGATTTGTTTGAACTTCTGCCAAATTCCTGAAATTACACACAGTTGATCCATGCTAAAGTCCTACAAATTGAGGCATTTGTGCAGATGCTGCTTTGTCCTTCATACACTAACAAAATAATATTTGCATTGCCTAAACAAACTATTCACAAACTACTGTGAAGTGCTACTTTTGTGCCTGTTTTCATGAAAGATGCAATGTCATGCTATTTATTTTGCAGCAATACTGATTAATTTTGTAGAATAAGTGATCAGGACCCCATGTTCTTGTTCTTTCAAGTGTAGTTTTACATCTAAAAGAAAACCACCTTTCTTGTACTGCATACATCTAGGGTCAATATGACTTTGGTCCCAACAAAACTGGGAGGCTGGGCTGTTTCACCTATCCAAACCCCAATCTGAACAAACACTATGTAAATGCTGCCCACTTGCAATTACCTGTCAGCATGAAATAACAGATCGTACACTCCACACAATTATAAAGAAAGTATATTGACGAATTTCAGCTTTTTCAAACAGTTAGTGGAAAAGAAAAAAAGAAAAAGGGCCCATTACTGTTAACCCAGACCAAATGTGCACTTAAGTTGGAGCTCATCTTGAAGTTGGCTTTAACTCACCGCTGGACACTGTCTACATGAAAGCCCAGAGCATCTTCCGAATGCCACTTGAAATCTATCTCAAACAAACGAGTTCCACCATGTGGGTATTCGTCCATCTCCTTGAAGCCATTCATCTGCACAAAGCACCTTGTGCAACAGGGACGGCATCATCAGCCATCATTCCCTCGTGTCCTTTCCCAGCTCCTGCCAAAAAGGCCTTGATCCACACTAGTGTCCATCACAAAAAACCTCTCTGCCAAGCGTTCTCTAGAACCTTCCTCCAAATTCACCATCCTGATTGGACGAGACTGCATTCCTAAGTATGAACATCACACCCCCTTATCTTTAGCTCAAACCCAAACATACTAAAAGAAGAACCTACTGCTCTTACAGAACTGCTAAAATGAAATACCAACAGCATAGCAGTAAAACCTGAACCACGGCAATACAACTATGTTTAAGAAGCACTTGACTGAGCATGGTAGAAAAAGATATGAAGCTAATGAGGTTAAATCAGGGCTCAAAGATTAACATTTTTCACCATATACATTTACATGTATTAGGAATTTGCTGTGTAGCGGTGCAACATGCAATAAAAATAACATTCAACAATTATAAGAATAAAGAATTACATTCAAATAGACTGACTTAAAGATTAAAGTATTTAGAGTTAAATGGGATTAGTTTAGGTGGGCAAGATGGTTGGCATGGGCACTGTGAACCAATGGTCCCATTTCTGTGTTATACACATCTAACTCCATCAATAAAAGTACATCTGCCTTATTCAAAGGCTTATTCTGCTCATTCCCAACAGGTTCAGAAAGGCAGGAAAGATGATTAACTCCCCTCTTAATTATGCTTTTGGCTATGAATTGTTACACTAATTTATTTATAACCAACCTGCATTCAGCTATGGAACTAAGCTAATCCAAAATTTTCAATAGTACAAATTATGTATAGTAACATCGGAAAGAAAACTTACCTGTTGATCCAAGGAAGTATCTCTCTAATACTGATCCATAACCAGTGGGTGTGTCTTGTAGATCACTGATAATGAATGGCTGCCAGTCGATGTCTGCATTGTTTATGGGCCAGTACTGTAAGTGCATACTTCCTCCTCCATACCAGGATACATTCACCATGGAAAAGCAATCCTGTAGACAAGGTAAAGAGAATCCAATTACACAAAACCCAGACTATGCAGAAAATCACATAGAAAGAGATCATCGATCCTTATCAATCTACACCGTTGTTTATCTAACTCAGACTGTGTAATCTAAACCATTTCCACTCATGTACTTATCGGGTTTTCTGCTGTAGTCAGTCTCTAGTACTCTTTGTGATAGAAAATTCCACTTTTAATATGCACTCTCAGTAAAGCTTTTGCTGAATTCTTTCTTCTTCTTCTTCTTCTTCTTCTCTTATCCTAGGCACACCCTCCTGATTCAGGATGCCTTCCTTCCACTCCAGTTTTGTGGATTGAACTCCATCTGCCACTTCTCAGCTCAGTTTTGCATCCTATCAATGTCCTGCTGTAGCCTCTGACAGCCCTCCACACTATCCACAGCACCCTCAACCTTTGTGTCATCAGGAACATTTACTAACCCATCCCTCACTTCCTCATCCAGGTCATTTATAAAAATCATAAAAATCAAGTAGGGGTCCCAGAACAGATCCCTGAGGCAAACCACTGGTCACCGGCCTCCATGCAGAATATAACCCATCTACAAACACTCTTTGCCTATGTAGGCAAGACAGTTCTGGATCCATAAAGCAATGTCCCCTTGGATCCCATGCCTCCTTACTTTCTCAATAAGCCTTGCATGGGGTACCTTACCAAATGCTTTGCTGAAATCCATACACACTACATCTACTGCTCTACCTTCATCAATGTGTTTAGTCACATCCTCAAAAAATTCAATCAGGCTCGTAAGGCACGACCTGCCTTTGACAAAGCCATGCTGATTATTACTAATCATATTATGCCTCTCCAAATGCTCGTATATCCTGCCTCTCAGAATCTTCTCTATCAACTTACCAACCACTAAAGTAAGACTCACTGGTCTATAACTTCCTGGGCTATTCCTACTCCCTTTCTTGATTAAGGGAACAACAACTGCAACCCTCCAATCCTCCGGAATCTCTTCCATCCTCATTGATGATGCAAAGATCATCGCCAGAGGTTTAGCAATTTCCTCCCTCGCTTCCCATGTAGCCTGGGGTACATCCCGTCTGGTCCCGGTGACTTATACAACTTGATGCTTTCCTAGAGCTCCAGCACATTCTCTTTCTTAATATCTATATGCTCAAGCTTTTCAGTCCACTGCAAATAATCCCTACAATCGCCAAGATCCTTTTCCGTAGTGAATACTGAAGCAAAGTATTCATTAAGTACCTCTGCCATCTCCTCCGGTTCCACACACACTTTTCCACTGTCACACTTGATTGGTCCTATTCTCTCACGTCTAATCCTTTTGCTCTTCACATAAATGTAGAACGCCTTGGGGTTTTCTTTAATCCTGTCTGCCAAGGCCTTCTCATGGCCCCCTCTGGCTCTCCTAATTTCATTTTTAAACCCCTTCCTGCTAGCCTTATAATCTTCTGGATCTCTAACATTACCTAGTTTTTTGAACCTTTCATGAGCTCTTCTTTTCTTCTTGTTTAGATTTACTACAGCCTTTGTACACCATGGTTCCTGTACCTTACCATCTTTTCCCTGTCTCATTGAAACGTATCTACGCAAAACCCCACACAAATATCCCTTGAACATTTGCCACATTTCTTCCGTATGTTTCCCTGAGAACAGCTGTTTCCAATTTATGCTTCCAAGTTCCTGCGTGATGGCCTCATATTTCCCCTTACTCCAATTAAACGCTTTCCTAACTTGTCTGTTCCTATTCCTCTCCAATGCTATGGTAAAGGAGATAGAGTCTCCAAAATGATCTTCCACTGAGAGACCTGACACCTGACCAGGTTCATTTCCCAATACCAAATCAGGTACAGCCTCTCCTCTTGTAGGCTTATCTACATATTGTGTCAAGAAACCTTCCTGAACACACCTAACACACTCCACCCCATCTAAACCCCTCACTCTAGGGAGATGCCAGTCAATAATTGGGAAATTAAAACCTCCCACCACAACAACCCTGTTATTATTACTCCTTTCGAGAATCTGTCTCCCTATCTGCTCCTCGACGTCCCTGTTACTGTTGGGTGGTCTATAAAAAAAACATCCTATAAAAAAAAAAGTTATTGACCCCTTCCTATTCCTGACTTCCACCCACAGAGACTCCGTAGACAACCCCTCCATGACTTCCTCCTTTTCTGCAGCTGTGACACTATCTCTGATCAACAGTGCACGCCCCCACCTCTTTTGCCTTCCTCCCTGTCCTTTCTGAAACATCTAAAGCCTGACACTTGAAGTAGCCATTCCTGCCCCGAGCCATCCAAGTCTCTGTAACAACCACAACATCATAGCTCCAAGTGTTGATCCACGCTCTAAGCTCATCCGCTTTATTCATAATACTCCTTGCATTAAAATAGACACATCTCAAACCATCGGACTGAGCGCGTCCCTTCTCTATCACCTGCCTATCCTCCCTTTCGCACTGTCTCCAAGCTTTCTCTATTTGTGAGCCAACCACCCTTTCTTCATTCACTTCAGTTAGGTTCCCACCCCCCAGCAATTCTAGTTTAAGCTCTCCCCAGTAGCCTTTACAAACCTCCCCGCCAAGATATTGGTCCCCCTCAGATTCAAGTGCAACCCGTACAGGTCACACCTGCCCCAGAAGAGGTCCCAATGATCCAGAAATCTGAATCCCTGCCCTGTGCTCCAATCCCTCAGCCATGCATTTATCCTCCACCTCATTCTATTCCTATACTCACTGTCACGTGGCACAGGCAGTAATCCCAAGATTACTACCTTTGAGGTCCTGCTCCTCAACTTCCTTCCTATCTCCCTGCAGTCTGTTTTCAGGACTTCCTCACTTTACCTACCTATGTCATTGGTACCAATATATACCACAACCTCTGGCTGTTCTCCTTCCCACTTCAAGATAGCGTGGACACGATTAGAAACATACTGGACCCTGGCACCTGGGAGGCAAACTACCATCCGCGTTTCTGTCCTGCGTCCACAGAATCGCCTGTCTGACCTCCTAACTACAGAGTCCCCTATCATTGCTGCCATCCTCTTCCTTTCTCTACCCTTTTGAGCCACATGGCCAAACTCTGTGCCACAGGTGCAACCACTGTTGCTTCCCCCAGGTAGGCCGCCCCTCCCCAGCAGTACTCAAGCAGGAGTACTTATTGTTAAGGGGGACAGCCACTCTAGCACCTGCTTCTTGCTCTTCTCTCTCCTACAGATGGGCAGAGAGGTTGTAGCTGGAGAGGTAGTTCACACCTTCCCATATACAGAGGGCTTTTGTGTTTCCCTGATATGTGGACTTGGAGACCTCAGTACTCCCCGTTGAATGTCAAAAGATTGAGACCACCAAGAGTCAATGGGGATATTGCATCTTTCATGGAGACTCTGAGCACATTTTTGAATCTTTTGTTTTGTCTACCTGGTAATTTCTTTCTGTGTTAGGGCATGGAATAGAGTGTCTCTTTCTGATGTCAGGCATGCAAATGATCTGCCTTGCACAATACAGCTGAATGACAGCAATGTACTTTACTGCATTTATTAATGAAGAACAATATTTATGGACTACAGTCTTGAATTTCTTTTTGGTGGAAACATTTAATATAATTGTGGAAAATAAATTGTCCTCTACTAAACAATTATAAAACAGCAGATTAAATGTTCATTAAATATACTAACCTCATTCCATGACCCATATACATTTCACAGTTTTTTCATCTCCTTCTACCCTCCATATCCATTCCATCCTATTATAGTTTGTATTTTCTATTTACACTTACACAACTCCTCGCTATTTAATCTCATTTTCACACTGTGCTCTCTGCTATTTAATCTCAGTAAAACTTCCATGTAGACACTAGCCTTTAGTGGAGTTTCCTCACCAATTTTACCTCTTGCTACTGTGTATGGCCAGTCTACCAAATCACCTTCGGTAGGAGTAATTCCCCTGCTTAATTCAGCCTTTGCCTAACATTTGCACTCATGCTTCCAAAAGGAATGAAGAAGAATGCTGATTACTTAAGGAGAGGCTGTGCCCTTTGTAATGTGACCATATTGGGTCCTGGCACTGGGTGTCCCCAACACTGGTTATTGCCTATAAAATTGTCCAATATTAAAAGTAACAATTTGAAAATACAGCACTGTTGGTATTTATTGCCAATACAATTTATGCAGAGACTCTATTCTCTGGATGGATCCTGTGTCAACAGTAAACCAACCTCATTCACCCTTCCTGCCTCTAACCTAATTTTCCATCCCTTTGTTGCACGTGAACTTAACCCAATACACTGAGTTACATTAGCCTGAGATCTCCTGAATAGATTACCAACCAAGCACGTACAACGCAGTACAGTGTAATTTCACTGGAACACTATTCCTGATGATTGAATAAGCTAGATGAAGTGAACTCAAATTTCATAAGATAATATGGAATTTTAACTTATTCAATGGAATTAAACTAGAAACAAAGAGGAGGCATTGATAAAACTAACTAACTGCCATTCTTGGTTTGGACATGAACATGGCAAAATGATTGGGTGGGGGTGGGGAAGAGGATGAATCACAAATCCACAGTTGCACAATTAGTTTTATCGATAATATTTCAACAAAGACATAAATTTCTATAGATGTATGGGTGAGAGCATTCTGACTGGTTACATCACAGCTTGGTATGGAGGCTCTAAGAACAGTATGAATCACTTTCTGCATAATATCTCCTTGTAGTAAATCATTCAGTGGTGCTAAAGCCACTGTTCCTGTAAAATTCCATCAACCACACTGAGAGAGACTGGGTACTTGGGTACAACCCATGTGACATGGGCAGCATGTAAACTGTAATGTATATATTTTTTAAAGTTCAGCCATATTCTAAGATCTGTCACCTTGCCAACACCTCAGTTATAGCTTCAATTTGGAGATTTCTGGCTTGGGGATAAGCCAGATCAAAAATAATTCTGCACAACTTCTCCTGACCTCCTTTCAATAACAATGCTTCTCACAATTACAGTACGCTTAATGGATCTACACAGGGAGTCTGAGTAACCAAAGAAATTGACTGGGTTTGGGTTTTCTGATTTGCATGTAATAAGGTATTAGTTACCAGGGAGATGGTTCTTTCCCTGTACTCTTCAGGCTCCAAATGAGCAGCATGGACATGCTCTGTTTTATGGAAGTATCCAAGCCAGTTACAAACTTCTAAATTCTAATATGGATGAAAGTCTGACCTCTGAATGGCTCATTAATTCACTTCTGCTTCACTTGTGTTAAGTGCAGATGTATAAATATTCAAGCAAATATGGACAGATTTAACAGAAAGGGCAATATACAATAAGTGATATTTCTTTAGCACATTATCACACCATCGAGCTGGTATTTTGTATAAAATTAATTTACAGAGAAAATTGCCACTAAACACAGTATTAACCAAACATCATCAGGGATAATTCCAATAATTCTGCCTCTGCCTTAACATTCATTTAATAAAGTCAGCAACACCATTATAGTGAATGCACATAAATAGCATGCTTACATAAAGCCCATAATTTCAGTACAGCAGGTACAGTACATACAACAGTTCAAGCTTGTAACAGTCATTATTTTATTTTGTTTGGAGATCCAGCACAGAAAAGGCCTTTCCAGCCCTTCAAGACACACCGCCCAGCAAATCCTAACAACATTGATTTAACCCTAAACTAATCACTGGACGATTTGCAGTTATCAATTAACCTACTCGGTATGTCTTTTGGTTATGGGAGGAAACATGAGGACCCAGAGAAAACCCATGCATTTCATAAGGACGTACAGACAATCCTTACAGAGGATGCTGGGATTGAACCCCAAATTCTGACACCCTGAACAGTAATAGCGTTGTACTATCTACTAATCTACCATGGCACTTGTATATTAATTACAAATACTGCAAATGTAAACAATGCAGCAAATATAAGAAATATAAAATTAAGGTATGGAAAATAGCTAATGATTCAGTCTCCATCTGAAGTCCTGTGATAGCAATGCTCACTAGCACACCAATACACTCATTGAATCTCAGCTTTTTTATGCACTCATGATGCCAGCCTGCATTACGATTCAAATGACATTGAGGCAGGTGATCAGTGACAAGTCTCATTCATTCTACAAGAGTTCCAGACAAAAACTATTACCAGTGAATCTAATCACCTACTGTTGACATTCAATGGTTTAACCATTACAGCGTGCCCCAGTAACAATATCCTGAGGGATCACTATCGAGCTGAAAACTCAATGACTAGCCAGTTGTGACACCAATTCAGAGGCTGGTTATCCAGCAGTAAGCAACACAACTTCCTAATTCTTCAAATCCTTTTCTCTGTCTATACGGCATGTAATAGAATACTTAACACTTACCTAGAAGAACTTGACCACTTAAACTCACTTTATTGGTAACCAAACTAACTTCATTCCCTCCATCACTGATACACAGTGGCTGCAGTGAGCAGATGCGGCGAAGACGGAGGAATTGCGAGAAGGGGATGGTATTTTTGCAAGATGGCATCTCGCAATTCCTCCATCTCTACCGCATCTGCTCTCAGGATGAGGCTTTTCAATTCAGGACAAAGGAGATGTCTTCCTTCTTTAAAGAAAGGGGCTCCCTTCCTCCACCATCAACTCTGCTCTCAAACGCATCTCTCCCATTTCACGCACATCTGCTCTCACCCCATCCTCCTGCCACCCCACTAGGGATAGGGTTCCCCTTGTCCTCACCTACCACCCCACCAGCCTCTGGGTCCATCATATAATTCTCCGTAACTTCCGCCACCTCCAATGGGATCCCACCACCAAGCACATCTTTCCATCCCCCGCTTCTGCTTTCAGCAGGGATCACTCCCTACACGACTCCCTTGTCCATTTGCATCCCCATCCCTTCCCACCAATCTCCCTCCCAGCACTTACCCTTGTAAGTGGAACAAGTGCTACACCTGCCTTTACACTTCCTCCCTCACCAGCATTCAGAGCCCCAGACAGTCCTTCCGGTGAGGGTGACACTTCACCTGTGAGTCGGCTGGTGTGGTATACTGCATCCGGTGCTCCCGGTGCAGCCTTTTACATATTGGTGAGACCCGACACAGACTGGGAGACCGTTTCACTGAACACCCATGCTCTGTGCGCCAGAGAAAGCAGGATCTCCCAGTGGCCACACATTTTAATTCCACGTCCCATTCCCATTCTGATATGTCTATCCATGGCCTCCTCTACTGTCAAGATGAAGCCACACTCAGATTGGAGGAACAACACCTTATATTCTGTCTGGATAGCCTCCAACCTGATGGCATGAACATTGATTTCTCCTCTGTTACTGCCCCTCCTCCCCTTTTTACCCCATCCCTAATTTATTTATTTATAATTTTTCCCCGTTTTTTTCCTCTCTCTGCTTTCTCACAATCACTCCTTGCCTGTTCTCCATCTCCCTCTGGTGCTCCCCTCCCCCTTTCTTTCTCCCTAGGCCTCCCGTCCCATGATCCTCTCCCCCTCCAGCTGTGTATCCCTTTTGCCAATCACCTTTCCAGCTCTTAGCTTCATCCCTCCCCCTCCTGTCTTCTCCTATCATTTCGGATCTCCCCCTCCCCCTCCCTCTTTCAAATTTCTTACTATCTCTTCTTTCAGTTAGTCCTAACGAAGGGTCGCGGCCCAAAATGTCAACTGTTCTTCTTCCTATAGATGCTGTCTGGCCTGCTGCGTTCCACCAGCATTTTGTGTGTGTGTTGCTTGAATTTCCAGCATCTGCAGATTTCCTTGTGTTTGCATTTCCAATATACTGGTTTGTTTAATTTGCTGTTACAGATTATCCTGACCAAACAGGGCAGAAAGAAAACTAGAAGAGAACTGGTGCTCATCTGAGAGGGAACAGCTTACTGGGAAGTAAGTGGAGGAGCTAAACAAGACTGATGGAAATGACCCAAAAGCTGGCACAGACATGATGGACTGAACACCTACCTCTACGTATGTCATAAAAGAATATAAATCAGGATCAAAAAATATTCTGAAAGCTGTTGAGGTCCACAGTAAACTGGTGATACAAAGAAATCATCCTAAATACCAACAATAGCATTGATACCCCAAAAGAAAAGTACAATGATACAGAGTTTAATGATTTATTTGTGTAAAGTTAACCAAAATATCATCAAATCATTTCTCCCAATAACTGCACAATCAGTGTTGCCATACAATGCACCGTATACAACAATCACCATCAATCAGGACTCCACCAGACATTTAAAAGGCCTCTCACATCAGCCCAAACCTCACAGACACAGTGTTATGCCATACTGATTCTAAAGCATTACACCATGACCTATAATGATGTGAGATTATTACATACTTAGATGTGATCATTACATACTGATTTTAAATCATCGCACACTTTTTAGCCAGTCCCCATGGGATTGAGAAAGACTTGTAGATTCTAAGGTGTTGGATGAGACCGGATGTGGGAATTGCAGACTTACATGGATGAAGCAGGAGATGCCCGACAGGGTGAACAAGAGACATTGCACACTGACCATAAATATTAAAACGCTGATTGAGTTTCTACAAGAGGTTACTAAGAAAATTAATGAAGACAGGGTGTAGAGGTGGTATACATGGACTTTGGCAAAGCTTTAGATAAGGTCCCACACAATAGGCTAGTTCAGAAAGTTAAAACACTTGGTATTAAGGTGTGTTGTCAAACTGCCTCCAAAATTAGCTTGGTGAAAGGAGGCAGAGGGTAGTGGTGCAAGGTTGTTTCTCTGACTGGAAGTTTGGAAAAGTGGCATACCACAGGGATCAATGTTGGGACTTCTGTTGTTTGTCATATGCTTAATTGTCTTGGATGAGAATGGATGTGGTCTAATTAGTAAATTTGCTGATGACATAAAAATGGTGGAGCTATAGATGGCAAAGGTTGTCAGAGGGACATAGGTCAGCTGAAAAGTTGGATGGAACAGTAGCAAATGAAATTCAATCTAGATTAGTGTGAATGTATTTATGTACAGAATGACCTTGTAGTGCTAGTCTATGGCTCCCTGAAAATTGCGACACATATGGATAGGGTAGTGAAGAAGGCACTTGTTATGCTTGCCATCATAGGCTAATGCACAGACTATAAGGATCAAGATATCATGATCCAGCTATATGAAACATTGGTCAGATGACATTTGGAGTATTGTGTACAGTTCTGATTACTCCACAAGGATGTGACAGCATTAGAAAGAGTGCAGAAGAGATTCACCAGGATGCTACCTGTAATAGGGGGCTTTGGTTACAAGGAAAGGTTGTGTTTATCATCACTGGAAGTGAAGGAAGTTGAGGTATGACATTTTAAAGGTTAGAATATTATGAGGGACATAAGTAAGGTAAATAATAAAAGTCTTTCCACACAGTTTGGGAATTTAAAACTGAGGGGATACAGTAAGTTTAAGATGAGAGGGGCAGGTTTTCCCTACAAAGAAGGTGGTGATTATATGGAACAATCTGGTGGAATAGATAGCAGAGGCAGATACAATTATGACATATATAAAGCATTTGGACAGGTACTCAGATAGGAAAGGAGTAGAAGGGTACGAGGCTAATGAAGACATATGAAATTGGCATAGATAGGCATCATGGTTGACGTGGCCTGGTTGGGCCGAAGGTGCCATTTCTGTGTTGTACTGCTCCATAACTCTAGGACCTTACACAATATCTCTAGATAAATAAACACTGGTGCTAGGTCATCATAAACAAAGGCAGAATCACTACACTCTCACACTATTCTGTACTGTCCCATGATCATTATATGTGGTTTTAGTACACTATATACCAAGTGTAACAAGGAGACATACAGGAGTGAGATGGATCAGCTGGTTGAGTGGTGACGCAACAGCAACCTTGTACTCAACGTCAGTAAGACCAAAGAATGATTATGGACTTCAGGAAGGGAAAGTTGAAAGAAAACACACCAGTCCTCATAGAGAGATCAGCAGTTGAAGGGGTGAGAAGTTTCAAGTGGCAATATCTCTTAAGGTCTATCCTGAATCCAATGTATTGATGCAATTACAAACAAGGCATGACAGCAGCAATTGTTCATTAGGAGTTTGAGGAGACTTGGTATGTCATGAAAGACACTCTCAAACTTTTACAGATGTACGACGGAGAGCAGTCTAACTGGTTGTTTTGCTGTCTGATATGGAGGAGCTACTGCACAAGATTGGAGAAAACTGCAGGAAGTTTCAAGCTCAGCCAGCTCCATCATAGGTTCTAGCTTCCATAGCATCAAGGACACCTTCAAAGGTGATGCCTTAAAGCAACACATTTCTCGAAACATACTAGTAATATTAAACATGATTCTGATTCTAACCTATTCAATAACTCAGGTCCTCAAGTCCCAGCAGCATTATTCCTTTGAAGTTTTCTCTGTGTACTTTCAATCTATTGATATCTTTCCTGTTGAGGGTGACCAGAACTGCACACAATACTCCAGATTTGGCCTCACCAACATCTTATACAATTTCAAAATAATGTCCCAACTTTGTGCTAAAAGCTCTCTTTATGACCCTATCTCCCTGTGATGCCACTTTCAAGGAATCATGGATCTGTATTCCCAGATTCTTCTGTTCTACTGCACACCTCAATGCCCCACTGTTCACTGTGCAAGTCCTCTCCTGGTTTGTCCAGCCAAAGTGCATTTATCTGTATTAAATTCCATCTGCCAATTTTCAGCCCATTTTTCAGCTGATCCAAATCCTGCTGTAAGCTTTGTTGGAAGTGTAGTTGACTTTGTAATGTTGGAACATGACAGTGTATTTGTACACAGTGAAATTTGAACACAGGGAGATAACAAAAAAATCTGCTCTGGTTAATTTAGTGTGGGGAAAATATTTTCCTCAGCACTAAGCAGAACTCCTTCAATCTTCTTTAAATAATGCTATGGAATCTTTTGCATTCATTTTAAAGAACAAAAAGTCTTCACTTAATATCTCACTTCAAAGATTAAAAGATTGATGTACACAGAGACTTGGATGTCCTTGTACACAAATCACTGAAAGTTAGCATTTAGATACACCAAGCAATTAGGAAGGCCAGTTCTGTGTTGACCTTAATTGCAAGAGGATTTTAGCATCAAACAAAAGAGCTCTGCGGCAATTATAGTGCTCTGTATCTGGAATATTCTGTAGAAGCCTGATATCTTTACCTAATGGAGACAATATTTATGTTAAAGGGAGTGCAGTGGACATTACAGGCTTGGCAGATTTCTCAGATGAGGGGAGAATTAGCCAACTTGATTGAAGGCCTTGAGTTTAGAAAAATAAGAGAGAGTGTCATTGGAAGATATAAAATCAATACAGATTTAGACAGGGCAGACACAGGATTGATATTTCCACTGCCAAGGACATCCAGAAGTAGGGGCTTCAGTCTCATAATAAATTGACCATTCAGAATGGACCTTAAAGTAATTGTGGCACCCAGAGAATAGTAAACCTTTGTAATGCTCTATGCTAGAAAGCCATGAATGCACATTAATTTCATAGAAACAAGACAAAGATTGATTTCTAGATATTAAAGATATCAAGTAGTACAGGGTTAAGCAGTGGTGTTAATGTAAAAGCTGAACCATGGTCATACTGAATTAAAGTACGTACTGACCTCTTGCTTCTATAAAGTTGCCAATATAATTACAAAGAAAGTATGCCAGTGGCTATATTTCATTTGTAGTTTAAGGAAATTCAGTATATCATCAAAGGCTCTAGCAGATTTCTACAAATGTACCATGGAGAGCAGTCTAACTGATTATCTGGGTTAGAGAGGCACAGGATGGAAAAAAAGCTGCAGAGAGAAAACTCAGCCATCTCCATTATGGCCAATAGCTTCCCAGCATTGAGGACATCTTCAAAAGGTAATGCCCTCAAAAATGTGGCATCCATCTTTAAGGATCCCTAGCACAAAAGACATGTCCTCTTCTCATCAAGGTGGTAGTACAGGAGCCTGAAAACACACATTCATTAAGTGTTTTAGGAACAGCTTCTTCCTCTACGTCATCAGTTGTCTGAATGGACAAGGAACTCATGAACACTACCTCTCTATTTTTATTTGCATTTTACACTACACATTTAATTTTTTCCATATTTATTTCTTACTTTAATTGATAGCATATATTGTGTTGCACTGTACCAATGCTGCAAAACAACAGATTTCATGACATATGTCAGTGATAATAAATCTAATTCTGATTCTTTAATTCTAACCCAAAAAAATGTTCCCAACTGTGCAGTATTACTTCAATAATGCTCTGCCAACAATAAAGCAAAATTAATGAAGCACACTCAACATTGTCTCATCACACCATACGACACCATACCCTCACACCATGCCGCACCATCCCATCACACTGTACCGCACTGCCCCGGCACTGTCCCATCACACCGTGCCGCACTGCCCCGGCACAGTCCCATCACACCTTGCCGCACTGCCCCGGCACAGTCCCATCACACCGTGCCGCACTGCCCCGGCACAGTCCCATCACACCTTGCCGCACTGCCCCGGCACAGTCCCATCACACCTTGCCGCACTGCCCCGGCACAGTCCCATCACACCTTGCCGCACTGCCCCGGCACAGTCCCATCACACCGTGCCGCACTGCCCCGGCACTGTCCCATCACACCGTGCCGCACTGCCCCGGCACAGTCCCATCACACCGTGCCGCACTGCCCCGGCACTGTCCCATCACACCGTGCCGCACTGCCCCGGCACTGTCCCATCACACCGTGCCGCACTGCCCCGGCACAGTCCCATCACACCGTGCCGCACTGCCCCGGCACAGTCCCATCACACCGTGCCGCACTGCCCCGGCACTGTCCCATCACACCGTGCCGCACTGCCCCGGCACTGTCCCATCACACCTTGCCGCACTGCCCCGGCACAGTCCCATCACACCGTGCCGCACTGCCCCGGCACTGTCCCATCACACCGTGCCGCACTGCCCCGGCACTGTCCCATCACACCGTGCCGCACTGCCCCGGCACTGTCCCATCACACCTTGCCGCACTGCCCCGGCACAGTCCCATCACACCGTGCCGCACTGCCCCGGCACTGTCCCATCACACCGTGCCGCACTGCCCCGGCACTGTCCCATCACACCTTGCCGCACTGCCCCGGCACAGTCCCATCACACCGTGCCGCACTGCCCCGGCACTGTCCCATCACACCGTGCCGCACTGCCCCGGCACTGTCCCATCACACCGTGCCGCACTGCCCCGGCACAGTCCCATCACACCGTGCCGCACTGCCCCGGCACTGTCCCATCACACCGTGCCGCACTGCCCCGGCACTGTCCCATCACACCTTGCCGCACTGCCCCGGCACAGTCCCATCACACCTTGCCGCACTGCCCCGGCACAGTCCCATCACACCTTGCCGCACTGCCCCGGCACTGTCCCATCACACCGTGCCGCACTGTCCCGGCACTGTCCCATCACACCGTGCCGCACTGCCCCGGCACTGTCCCATCACACCGTGCCGCACTGCCCCGGCACAGTCCCATCACACCGTGCCGCACTGCCCCGGCACAGTCCCATCACACCTTGCCGCACTGCCCCGGCACAGTCCCATCACACCTTGCCGCACTGCCCCGGCACAGTCCCATCACACCTTGCCGCACTGCCCCGGCACTGTCTCATCACACGGTACCCGCACTGCCCCGGCACTGTCCCATCACACCGTGCCGCACTGCCCCGGCACTGTCCCATCACACCGTGCCGCACTGCCCCGGCACTGTTCCATCACACTGTACCGCACTGCCCCGGCACTGTCCCATCACACCGTGCCGCACTGTCCCGGCACTGTCCCATCACACCGTGCCGCACTGCCCCGGCACTGTCCCATCACACCGTGCCGCACTGCCCCGGCACTGTTCCATCACACTGTACCGCACTGCCCCGGCACTGTCCCATCACACCGTGCCGCACTGTCCCGGCACTGTCCCATCACACTGTACCGCACTGCCCCGGCACTGTCCCATCACACCGTGCCGCACTGTCCCGGCACTGTCCCATCACACCGTGCCGCACTGTCCCGGCACTGTCCCATCACACCGTGCCGCACTGCCCCGGCACTGTCCCATCACACCGTGCCGCACTGCCCCGGCACTGTCCCATCACACCGTGCCGCACTGCCCCGGCACTGTCCCATCACACCGTGCCGCACTGCCCCGGCACTGTCCCATCACACCGTGCCGCACTGCCCCGGCACTGTCCCATCACACCGTGCCGCACTGCCCCGGCACTGTCCCATCACACCGTGCCGCACTGCCCCGGCACTGTCCCATCACACCATGCCGCACCATCCCATCACACCGTGCCGCACTGCCCCGGCACTGTCTCATCACACAGTACCGCACTGCCCCGGCACTGTCCCATCACACCGTGCCGCACTGCCCCGGCACTGTCCCATCACACCGTGCCGCACTGCCCCGGCACTGTCCCATCACACCGTGCCGCACTGCCCCGGCACTGTCCCATCACACCGTGCCGCACTGCCCCGGCACTGTCCCATCACACCGTGCCGCACTGCCCCGGCACAGTCCCATCTCACCGTGCCGCACTGCCCCGGCACAGTCCCATCTCACCGTGCCGCACTGCCCCGGCACAGTCCCATCACACCGTACCGCACTGCCCCGGCACAGTCCCATCTCACCGTGCCGCACTGCCCCGGCACTGTCCCATCACACCGTACCGCACCGTTCCATCACACCCCCATCACACAGTGCAGCATCATCCCAGCACACCGTGTGGGTCAACCCCATCATGCCCTCCCATCACACATTGCCACACCACCCCAGCACCCTGCAGCACCACCTCAGGTTTACCTTTTTACAACATAACTGCTTCTCTTAGTGGAGCAGACTTGATGGGCTGAATATCTTATGGTCTTATTGCCTTGTCTCAGTACTGTTTCTCTCTAAGTGCACCACTCTCTCCAAAATCACAGCAGACTCCTGGGCACTCAGCTTATCTGAGGTCTCAAGCCTGGAACTTGAACCCGCAACCTCATGACTTGGGGGAGAGTGATACCACTGAACCACAGCTGATAGTTATGTAACTAGATGTATCCTTATGTGGCACATTAAGTCGTGTGAAACATACAGAATCTATTGGGCTAAGTAGACTGTTTTGTCAATTCCATTAAGCGATCAGAGCAACCTCCCTCCCCCACCCCCCACCCCACGGGCTGCCTCAGAGTGATTACCAGTGGGATTACCAGTGGAATTACCTTCAGTGCCACTTGGCAGTGGAAGGGTGTCCAGTCTACCCGGTAACACTCCGCCACGCTCTGATTCTGTGCATCCAGGGACACCTGGAGTTCGCCCACGCCGTCCCATGTGTAACAGAACCGGGTGGTATTGAACCAACAGAGATTGTTTAGCAGGGTGACTCCTTGGCCAGACAAGTGGCGGGCGTCGATGCGAGCGAAAGTCTTATCCTGGCTGAGGGACATCAGTGAGAAGGACAGGGTCCTCCTGTCCCACACCAGCCCGCTGACCTGACCCCTCAGAATCCAATTGGTGTCCGGCTTATCCACTACCTGCCAGTAAAGGACGCCGATGGTCATAAGGAAAAGTAAGGCGACCCCCAGGCAGGCGACCGTCCCCTTCCACGTCTCGTTCATTTCTTTAATGCCGGGGTCCAAGCTGGAGTCGCCGGCGGCGTTGGCCATTTCTCTGGGCCGTCGCGCCATCTCCCAACGCCGCCGGGCTCAGGAACCGCGGGAGCTACACTGCCCCGCTCCTACTGAGCCCTGAGCCCTGAGCCCTGAGCCCCGTGCTGTCCGGCAGAGGGCTCGGTGCGAACTGCCGCTGAACTGCTGCGGCACTTGACCCGGGCTGGAACGGCGCCTGATAAAGCAAAACAAACACTTCGCCAGGAATCAGAGCGGGAGAGCATGCGAATTTGCCGACCAGGGGTAATCCAGTGACAAAGCAGGGAAAGTACTATTAGCCCAGCTAACAACATTTATATAGCGCCCTCATTGTGGTAATACGCCCCAGAGCATGAGTTCAGTCGAAACCGGCTGAATCATAACGTTGGGGGAGATGAGAGCCATTAGTGGTTAAATTCCCCATAGTTTGGCATCAGCTTTTGTGACAGAGTGCCGTGACCTCTCCGTATTGCAACCGTGAGAAGAGAGTCGGGGAAAGGGAATTTTGAGAGGAGGTCTCGTAACTGAGAATAGAAGCCAGGGTCATCCTGGCAGTGAGAGTGATACTGGGGTACGGAACAGTTTTATCTGGCTGTTAAAGTGCAAAAGCTCAAAGTTCAAAGTAAATGTATTATCAAAGTACATATATGGCACCATATACAACCTGAGATTCATTTTCTTGTGGGCATACTCAATAAATCCATAATAGAATAATAATCACTGTGGTCCAGCCAGAGTTGGTAGATGGTTAAAATCTGAAGTTGGTTTCAAATCTCTGAGAATAGAGACTGTACTAGGAAGAAGAATTAGGGTGAAAGTTAAAATTGAAATAATGCATGATGTTATGTCAATTTTTAAAAATGGAAAGCTCAGCTGGTTAGTCAGCATTTGTGGAGGGAGAATTGGTCACATTTCTGGTCAGATATTAGTTTCAAGGAGTCGAGCAAATCAAAAGCCATAAGGCACAGGAGCTGAGTTAGGACACTTGGCCCATCAAATCTGCTCTGCCATTCCATCATGGCTGATTTATTGTCCCTCCTGCCTCTTCTCTGTACCCTTTGGCACCCTTACTAACCTATCAATCTCATCTTTAACTATACCCAATGACTTAGCCTCCACAGCCATCTGTGGCAATGAATTCCACAAATTCAGCACCCGCTGGCTAAAGAAATTCCTCCTCTTCTCTGTTCTAAAGGGACTTTCTTCTATTCTGAGGCTGTGCCCTCTGGTCTTAGACACCTCCATCCCACTACAGAAAACATCCTCACCACAGCACTCTACTCGGCCTTTCAATATTTGATAGGTTTCAGTTAGATTCCCCACTATTTCTTCTAAACTCGAGTGAGAACAGGCCCATAGCCATAAAATGCTCTACATACATTAAAACTTTCATTACTGGGATTATTCTTGAGAACCTCCTCTGGACCTTCTCCCATGCCAGCACATCCTTTCCTAGATGAGGGCCCCAAAACTGATCACAATACTACAAATGAGGCCTGACCAATGCCTTAAAAACCCTCAGCATTAGATCCTTGGTTTTATATTCTAGTTCTCTCAAAATGACTCAGAATCAGGTTTACTACCATCGGCATGTGATGTGAAATTTGTTAACTTAGCAGCAACAGTTCAATGCAGTACATAGTATAGAAGAAAAAAACAAAATAAAATATTAATAAATAAATCAATTACAGTATATGTACTGTAATAAATTATGGTATGTGTATATTGAATAGATTAAAAATCATACAAAAAACAAATAATATATATTTAAAAAGTGAGGTGGTGGCCAAGAGTTCAATGTCTATTTAGAAATCAGATGGCAGAGAGGAAGAAGCTGTTCCTGAATCACTGAGTGTGTACTTTCAGGCTTCTGTACCTCCTTCCCGATGATAACAGTAAGAAAAGGGCATGCCCTGGGTGCTGGAGGTCCTTAATAATAGACACTGCTTAAAGATGTCCTGGGTACTTTGTAGGCTAGTACTCAAGATGGAGCCGACTAAATTTATAACCCTCTGCAGCTTCTTTGGGTCCTGTGCAGTAGCCCCTCCCACCCCCCCCCCCCCCATATCAGACAGTGATGCAGCCTATAAGGGTGCTCTCCACAGTACAACTATAGAGGTTTTTGAGTGTATTTGTTGACATACCAAATCTCTTCAAACTCCCAATGAAATATAGCCACTGTCTTGCCTTCTTTATAACTGCATTGATATGTTGGGACCAGGAACCTGAATGCTAACATTGCATTTGTCTTCCTTACCATCAACTCAACTTGCAATTTAACCTTTAGGAAATCCTGCACAAGGACTCCTTAAGTCCATCTGCACCTCTGATTTTTGAATTTTCACCCTATTTAGAAATAATAAGTCTTTATTCCTTCTACCAAAATGCAAGAGCAGACAATTATAGCAGACACTATATTCCATTTGCCATTTCTTTGCCCATCCTCCCAATCTGTCCAAGTCCTTCTGCAGACACCCTGCTTCCTCAACACTACCTGCCCTCAATCTGTCTTTATATCATCCAGAAACTTGGCCACAAAGCCTCAATTCCATCATCCAAATCAGTAACATGTGAAAAGAAGCAGTCCCAACACCGATCCTGTGGAACACCACTAGTCACCTGATGGCAACCAGAAAAAGGCCTCCTTTATTCCAGTCCTTGCCTCCTGCCAATCTGCCAATCTTCTAGCCATGCTAGTATCTTTCCTGTGATGCCATGGGCTCTTATATTGTTAAGCAGCACCACGGGTAGCACCTTGTCAAACGCTTTCTGAAAATCCAAGTATACAACATCTACTGACTCTCCTTTGTCTATCCTGCCTGCTAAATTTCAACAGATTTATCAGGCAAGGTTTCCCATTAAAAAACAATGCTTGCTTCCAAGTACCCGAAACCTCATGGTTAATCATGGACTCCAAAATCGTCCCAACCACTGAAGACAGGCTAACTAGCTTATAATTTCTCTTTTTTTTGCCTCCCTCCCTTCTTAAAGAGTGGAGTGACATAATGCAACTTTCCAGTTCTCCAGACTGACCATTTCAGAATCTAGTGATTATGTTGGATGCTAGATCCAAGATCCAGTCGTGGTGATGGTTATTGTGGGGTGAGAGATGGACAGTAGCTTGCATGGTGGGTTTTTGAGGAAAAGGGTGGTGATAGTAATATTTTTCATCTGAAAAGGAGGGTGGGGAAGGAGGTTAAGTTGGGACAGTAGTTTAGTAAGAATAGAGTGAAGTGAGTATGTGGTGATCATGATGGCTTGAATTCAGCATGAGAGCCAGCTGGAAAGTGCATGATGTAAATTTAGGGGCTAATCTTGGGAATGTTAGTGTCATAAAGCATGGAAACAGGCCCTTCCATGCCCACTTGAACTAGTTCTGTTTCCCCGTTGTCTATAATTTCCTCTGGCAGCTCTTTTCATATACCCACGACTCTGTGCGAAAACATTGCCCCTTTTAAATCTTTCTCATTTTACCTTAAATCTATGCTTCTAGGTTTTGGACACCCCACCCTCTGAAAAGGACTGTGACCATCCAATGTCTGTCAAGAGGGGAATGGACTACTCCAGGTGACATCAAGGAGAATCTCTTAATTGACTGCCCAGGAAATCCACTAAGTGTCCCATGACAAAATCTACAATTTGATAGCATAGGGAAACTACTAATTACGCCTCCAAAATCTATCAATTGTCCTACTGGGGAATGCATTAACTGACTTCCCTTGAAATCTACTGTCGTGGAATTCCTAACAGATCTTGAGAAAAGACCTGAAATGAACTAATTGGTCAAGTGGGGAACCCACCAACACCTTATACATCTTATACATTCTTATACATCAACCACAAACAAGAGAAAATCTGCAGATGCTGGAAATCCAAACAACACACACGAAATGCTGTCAGACTGTATTCTTTTCCATAGATGCTGCTTGGCCTGCTGTTCCTTCAGCATTTTGTGTGTGTTGCTATACATGAAACAATGTGGCTAGCTAGTAAATCTACTCATTCACCAGCCTATGTAATAACTTAAAGGTTTTTGTAATTTACTCAAAGAATAACCAGGGAATCTTAACATTTTAGAATTTGATGGAGGAGGCAATTTGGTACAATATGGCTATGTTGACCCTTTGAAAGAGATGTTCAGTTTAATCCCACTCCCTCTGGGAGACAATCTAGTGCCTTCTTCTTTTTCCATTTGTGTAAATAGTATGATTCCTACATGCCAATCCACTTGTCAGAAGAAACTGTTTCTCTCCACTTGTACTCTCAAAACTTTTGCATAAATGGATTTGTCCTTGATCATTCCTGCACTAAGGAGAGCAATCCAGTTTAACTATACAATTGAAGTCACTCATCTCCAGTATCAGCCCAGCAAACTTCTGCACTCAAGCTGCCTGAAATCCATACAAATTAAAACCAACAGTGCTTTATTAGCATTTTAACATAACTTCCTTGTTCTTATGTTCAGTACCCTATCTACAACTGCAAATATCTCACGTATTTACTGAATTGTGAATTACTGCTTTCATTTTCAGACTGCACCCAGTCTCTACACTTACACCTTCTTAAGCTAGTACTGTTTAGATTATATTTCTTCTGCATTTGATACCTCCCGATGTATATCTTTTCAACATAACCTCATTAAGTTGCATATATCATATACCTGCCTACTTTAGGAGTCATTTTTATGACCCCCTACCCCCGAAGTTTGCTCCATTCCTAGTTGCTATTTACTATGTAGGCATGTTTGGTACGTCACATATTTCAAAAGGAACTTTATGATTATTTGCAAATACCAAGAAAAGCAGTGGCTTAATTGCTGATTCCTAGGGATCACCACTGCACAACACTTAACACAGAAAACTATCCACTCCATACAATCCTATTTTGTTTCTAATTTGTGAACCAATTACTGTATGTATCACTGCCCATTTAATACCATATATTATCTTCTGAATAAGTCTCTCAGGTACGTTATCAAATATCTTTGAACCTCTATATGTAACAACCAACAAGGTGTTCTACAGGGGCATTACCAGCATTTAACTATCAACCACATAGGGCGTTATTCAGACCAACAAACAAAAGCTTGGTCAAAGAGTTGCATTTAAGAAGCATCATACAGAAGGAAGGAGATTTAGAGAGACAGATACTAAATGAGAATTTTAGAGTCAAGACCGACAGATGGCCACACTGTTGATAATGGAACTACTAAATTCAATGGTAATGAAAAGGTTAGAATTGAAGAAGGCAGTTAATTGAGATGGAAGGGATTATAGAAATGGAAAGGAAGAGGGACCTGTGGACAGTTTCAAAACAAGACTGTAGGCTTTTGTGCTCTCAATCTGCAACTTTACTCTTTGAACATTTGTAGCTCTCCATTACCCTGCCATGACCCTGCAGAGCCTCTGTCATTTACAGTCTTAGTTTCCTTAGTAAACTAGAAATATCCCATCTACACCAGATTTATTATTGTATACTGTTTAAGTAAGAATACTTTTTTTCTTTTGTTTTCTTTCCTTCTTTTACTTCCTTTCACTATACTTTTTTCCCCATCATTATCAAATTCAATGCTGGTCAATGGGATTCGTAGGGTGCCCACCTGAGTGAAACTGCATCTGTCTGTTGGCTTCTCATCCTGCTCCCAAGTCACGACTTCCTATGTCCATCAAAGAGCCAGTCGTAGAGAGAAGGGTGATCATCCCCCAAAGTTCCCTAGATTGTGGTACATTGAAAGATAGAAAATTGAATGTTCTATTTAGGAAAGAATGAAGAGAAAATATTTAACCAGTTAAACTGATATCAATTGATAGAAAAAAGCTAGTAACAATCATTAGGTGTGTGGTAACTGAGCATATAAAAAATTATAACTAGCCAGAAACAACATATTTTTATAAAGTCAAAACTGAAACAGATCTAAAGAGTTTTTAGAACTTGAAATGGGGAGGAGCTGTAAACGCAATGTATCTGCTTTATCCAAAGGTTTGTGTTCAGAGATAAAAATGGAAATAGGCCTTTCAAGCCAGAGTCTACACCAACTACCTCTTTACAGTAATCCAACATTAATTCCATTTTTATGCCACTTAGGTTACATTAACTCCCATTAAATTCTACAACTTACCCTCACAGCAGGCACAATTTATAGTGATCACTCAATTGACCAAACACGCATGAGTTTGGAACCTGGAAGGAAACTCATGTGGTCAAAGACAGAAGATGCAAACTCCACAGAGGGAACACTTAGAAACTAAATCTGGTGAGCTATCAGTAAAATTAACAGAATAAATGTTCAGGAATTAGAAGTAATACATTAGCAGAGATAGATGCTTGATTAAAATAATGAACAGAAATAAAATCATTTATTTGTACTTTTGCAGACAGGATCAATACCAGCTATACAAATGGTTTAGAGGAAAGGCAGAGTGCAAGGTATTCATATTTGCTTATTTTACAGAGCTAGATGGGAAAGTGAGTTGTCAAGAAGACAAAAAGACAATATAAAATATCTACAATGAAATATTGACAAACTAAGCAAGTGTGCAAGGCAGTGGCAGCAGTCACATAATGCAGAAAAATGTGAGCAACAGACAATATGATGGAGGAACTCAGTATGTCAGGAGGCATCAACGGAGGGAAATAAACAATCAATGCTTTGGGTGGAGACTTTTCATCTGTATTGAAACATAGAAGGGAGACGGCCATTATGCAAAGTTGTTCAATTAATAAATGAAAGTTTATCTTACTAAAACATGTGAGATTGAAGACTGATAGGGTAAACTGGTGACTGTAAAAGTCGGGTGCTTGGGATTCTATGTCAAAATAACAAGTTAGTAATTTAGGATGGAATGTGGTGAAATTTCTTAACTCAGAGGTTAATTGAGTTCCAATGGCTGTGGATGCAGTTGTTGAATAAATTTTTGTCAAGAATTTTAGGATCTTGGCAAGTCAAAGGGTTCAGGCAGAAAGGATCAGCCATGCTACTGAATGGCAGATCAGCCCTGAGAGGTAGGAGGTCCCACATGTGCTTCAACCATCTCCCTGACTATTGTCTCAAATTAGCAATCTGTTTGTAAATCATAAGATGAACCTGGACGCATAATCACATCATCACCACAACAACCAATTTCATAGAATTGTGGACTCTGCTCAGAATTCAAGCTGCCATTGAAGATAAAGTTATGCCCTTTGCTCCGCAGTTCATTCCTAGCCATACATGTCCTAATCCCAGGAAGCTCCAGTTCTACCTTCACATTTGTGTTGATCACCTTGCACAGACATTACCTTAAATTTAGAACTCTCATTCTTGTTTTCAAGTCCCTTCATGGCCTTGACCCTCCTTAACTCTCTGAAGCCCTCCAACATAACATGCCTGCACTCTAACTCCTAATCATGCCAAATTATTTCACTGCCTGATGACGTCCCAAGCTCTGAAATTTCGTTGCTAAACCTCTTTGCAATTTTACTTCTCTTTACTCCTTTGAAATGTTCCTTATAATCTTTCCCTTTGACCAATTTTTTGGTTATCCAGGTCTATCTTCAGATGAAAGCCAATAAGAAAATTTGAATGATAAATTTTGTGAAAGATTTAGGAGCACTTAATGATGTGAGAAGTGTTTTTTTTAGAATAAATTATTGTAGCTGAGCTCTCTCCATTACACAGTACTTTGCAGATAAAACCTAGTGAAAATGTAATGTTGTACGACGCTGTCCCCCTACTGGGGTTGAAAGGATTAACAAAGGCACAAATAAAAGTGAATTATACTGAAGACATTTTCTGTTAAGTTCCAAATTCAGGGCTTGAGTAGTGCATAGCAATAAATAATGTGACAAAGGAAATGCAGAATATGCTTAAAACGAGACTTGGAGGAATGGAGAGTGCTGGGTTCATTTGATGATTGGAGATGTTAGAAGTTAGTTATGGGCGGCTGAGTTTTAAATGAAATTAAAGTTATTGAAATAGTTGTGTTTGAAGATGGTTTCCATCAAGGTGGTAAAGATAAAGGTAGCAATACTGAGGCAAGGTAGAATGAAATAAGTTGTTTTTGTAATTATTAGAACTATGGAGTTAGTAGATCAGTCTGGAGTTAAATGTGATCCAAGGAGAGCTATGGAGTGGGTTGTTTGGAAATAGAAGTTGTTTGTGGCAAGGACTAAGGACAATGCTTTTGTTGTGGGGAGACTAAAATATGGGATTAATGTAGGATTAGTATAAATGGGTGTCTGATAGATTGTGCAGACTACAGACAATATTTTCAGCAGTGTAGTTGCAGAAACAAACTAAGAAACTTCTCAGTATATCAGTTACCATCTGTAGAAATAGTAAAAGATGACTTTTTATCAGAAACAGGTAACATTCTGAGACAGAGCAAAGAAGAGAAGAGAACAAATGGAAAATTCTGTGATAGGGTGGAAGTGTGGAGAAGTCGGATGACAAAAGGTGAAAGTGTGTGATTGATTAGAGGTGTCAGTAAAAGAAGCAGAATCATTGCTCTGAATCCCATTCTGACAAAGGGACTTGGTCCTGAAACATTTTGCATAAAGCTGAGTGGCTTGCTAAGTGTTTCAACATTCAAGCAGAAGAATTTTCTGCAATTATCAATAAAGCTGCTGAAGATCTGAAATAATAACATAACATGCTTATTACCTGAAATTGTTGAAATCACTGTTTGAAGATTGCAATGCACCTGGTTGACTTCACTCTCTTGTCCTCAGCTCGGGATGAAAGATGAGAATAACTCCAGGAACTGTAAGATCAATATGCTCAATTTCAATCTGTTTACAACTCATTGTCTTCCTCACTATTTACTAACACACTTCTTTACCTTCCATCAATGAACTCAGTTACATTGCTCTTGGTCATTTTATCAATTAATATAGTTGTTAATAATGGACATTCACAATGATAGTAGTTACAACGTGACAGCCTGGATAAACATCTTTAATTAACCAAAGGGTTCATTTATTATCAAAGTATACAGCTCTGAAACTTTTCTTCTCTAGATAGTCACAAAATCAAGAAAGAAAAGAACATCAGAATGATTATCAACCACCAAATCCCCCACATACAACAAAACAAAATCAGGCAAAAACCACAGAGTACAAAAAAGCCATAATACTGAAAAAAAAGTCCACAGTCCAAGATCACATTCAAAACACAGAAAACCTGGGTGACATTCTCCCTCTCCATGGAAGATCAATCTCACTGGTGATCGAAAGGCAGTCTCCCCTCCTGTGATAAAAAGACAGATAGCTGGTATTTCAATCTCCCTCATCACTTTAATCGGTGAACGATGTAAGCTTTAATCCTCAAAACAAATTCAAACATTGGCATGCAGCCTTCTTGTCACAAGGTTCCTGCATGCTGCCTTTGACTCCCGGAATTCCCTCAGAGACTGAAATACCCAAACTGCAAATCACAGGCTCCAACAGTTCCAGAATCACATCAAGATGAAAAAGACAAAAGTAAAATATATGGTTTCAGGATACTTACGGGGGGTATCCTTACGGGGTAGAGGGAAGGGGTGTGTAGAGAGAGAGAGGTGAGTATAGAGAGAGGAGTGGGTAGAGAGAGAGGGGTGGTAGAGAGAGAGGGGGTAGAGAGAGATGGGGGTAGAGAGAGGGGAGCCAGAGAGAGAAGGGGGTAGAGAAAGAAGGGGGTAGAGAGGGGAGTAGGGGGGAAGTAGAGAGGAGAGGGTAGAGACAGGGGGGTAGTGAGTGAGGGGGAAGAGAGAGGGGGCAAAAGAGAGGTGGGGGGTAGGAGTAGAGAGGTCAGTTGGTAGAGAGCGAGGGGTGGCTGGACGAGAGGGAGTGGGGTGCTGCTGGGAGAGGAGGAGGTGCTGGGATGGGGGTGCTTGGGGGGGCTACTGGGTGGGGGAGGTGCTGGGAGAGGGAGGGTGCTGGGAGAAGGGGGTTGCAGGGAGTTGGGAGGTGCTAGCAGTGGGCAGATGCTGGGAGAAAGAGGGACTGGGAAGGGCCAGGATAGAGAAAGTGGGGGCTAGTAGAATGCAGGGGCTGGGGGGGGGGGCTACTGGGTGGGGGGAGGTGCTGGGAGAGGGAGGGTGCTGGGTGAAGGGAGTTGCAGGGAGTGGGGAGGTGCTGGAAGTGGGGGTTGCTAGCAGTGGGTGGATGCTGGGAGAAAGAGGGACTGGGAAGGGCCAGGACAGAGAGAGCAGGGGGCTGGGAGAGAGAGGGGGGCTGCGAGAGAGAGGGGGGCTGGGAGAGAGAGAGGTAGTGCTGGGAGAGTGAGAGGGGTGCGGGAGAGTGAGAGGGGTGCGGGAGAGGGGGGTGCTGGACAGAGGGGGAGTGGGGAGAGGGAGGGGGGGAGTGGGGAGATGGGGAGAGAGGGAGATGTGTGCTGGAGAGAGAGCGAGTGGGGTGCGGTAGAGAGACGGGGGTCTGGGCGACAGAGAAGTGTTCTAGGTGAGAGAGGGGGGGTCTGAGAGGGGGTGTCTGGGAGAGAGCGAGAGGGGGTCTGAGAGAGAGAAAGGCTGGGGGAGAGAGGGTGTCTTGGAGAGAGAGGGGGGGCTGGGAGAGAGAGAGGAGGGTCTGGGAGAGAGAGGGTATCTGGGAGAGAGAGAATGTCTTGGAGAGAGAGGGGGGTCTGGGAGAGTGAGGGGGGGCCTGGGAGAGAGCGAGGGGGGTCTGGGAGAGAGCGAGGGGGGGTCTGGGAGAGAGTGAGGGGGGCCTGGGAGAGAGTGAGGGGGGGCCTGGGAGAGAGAGGGGGGGCCTGGGAGAGAGAAGGTTTCTGGGTGAGAGAGGAAGGTCTGGGAGAGAGAGGGGCATATGGGAGAGAGAGGCAGGTCTGGGAGAGAGAGGCAGGTCTGGGAGAGAGAGAAGGGGTCCTGGGAGAGAGAGAAGGGGGTCTGGGAGAGAGGGGGAGTCTGGGAGAGAGGAGGTGTCTGGGAGAGAGAGGGGTCTGGGAGAGAGTGGGGAGAGAGAGAGGGCATCTGGGAGAAAGAGGGGACAGGGAGGTAGAGGGGGGGCAGGAAGGGAGGGGGCTGGGAGTGAGAGGGGGTCCGGGAGAGAGGGGCATCCGGGAGAGAGAGGGGGGGCTGGGAGAGTGAGAGGGGGCCGGGAGAGTGAGAGGGGGCCAGGAGAGTGAGTGAGGGGGGGCAGGGAGTGTGAGGGGGGCTGAGAGAGTGGTGGGGTCTGGGAGAGTGGGGGGTCTGGGAGAGAGAGAGGGCTGCGAGAGCGAGGGGGACTGGGAGAAAGAGGGGGACTGGGAGAAAGAGGGGGGTCTTGGAGAGAGTGCGGGGTCTGGGAGAGAGAGGGGGACTGGGAGAGAGAGGGGGACTGGGAGAGAGTGGGGGACTGGGAGAGAGAGGGGGCTGGGAGAGAGAGGGGACTGGGAGAGAGAGGGGGACTGGGAGAGAGTGGGGGGTCTTGGAGAGAGTGGGGGGTCTGGGAGAGAGAGGGGGACTGGGAGAGAGAGGGGGACTGGGAGAGAGTGGGGGACTGGGAGAGAGTGGGGGACTGGGAGAGAGAGGGGACTGGGAGAGAGAGGGGGTCTGGGAGAGAGAGGGGGACTGGGAGAGAGTGGGGGGTCTTGGAGAGAGTGGGGGGTCTGGGAGAGAGAGGGGGACTGGGAGAGAGAGGGGGACTGGGAGAGAGTGGGGGACTGGGAGAGAGAGGGGGCTGGGAGAGAGAGGGGACTGGGAGAGAGAGGGGACTGGGAGAGAGAGGGGGACTGGGAGAGAGTGGGGGACTGGGAGAGAGAGGGGGACTGGGAGAGAGTGGGGGACTGGGAGAGAGAGGGGGACTGGGAGAGAGTGGGGACTGGGAGAGAGAGGGGGCTGGGAGAGAGAGGGGACTGGGAGAGAGAGGGGGACTGGGAGAGAGAGGGGGACTGGGAGAGAGAGGGGGACTGGGAGAGAGTGGGGGACTGGGAGAGAGAGAGGGGACTGGGAGAGAGAGGGGACTGGGAGAGAGAGGGGGACTGGGAGAGAGTGGGGGGTCTGGGAGAGAGAGGGGGACTGGGAGAGAGTGGGGGACTGGGAGAGAGAGGGGGCTGGGAGAGAGAGGGGGACTGGGAGAGAGTGGGGGACTGGGAGAGAGAGGGGACTGGGAGAGAGAGGGGGACTGGGAGAGAGTGGGGGACTGGGAGAGAGAGGGGGACTGGGAGAGAGTGGGGGACTGGGAGAGAGAGGGGGCTGGGAGAGAGTGGGGGACGGAGAGAGAGGGGGACGGAGAGAGAGGGGGACTGGGAGAGAGAGGGGACTGGGAGAGAGAGGGGACTGGGAGAGAGTGGGGGGTCTGGGAGAGAGAGGGGGCTGGGAGAGAGAGGGGACTGGGAGAGAGAGGGGGACTGGGAGAGAGTGGGGGGTCTGGGAGAGAGAGGGGACTGGGAGAGAGAGAGGGGGACTGGGAGAGAGAGGGGGACTGGGAGAGAGTGGGGGACTGGGAGAGAGAGGGGGACTGGGAGAGAGTGGGGGACTGGGAAAGAGTGGGGGACTGGGAGAGAGAGGGGGACTGGGAGAGAGAGGGGGCTGGGAGAGAGAGGGGACTGGGAGAGAGTGGGGGGTCTGGGAGAGAGAGGGGGCTGGGAGAGAGAGGGGACTGGGAGAGAGAGGGGGACTGGGAGAGAGTGGGGGACTGGGAGAGAGAGGGGGACTGGGAGAGAGTGGGGGACTGGGAGAGAGAGGGGGCTGGGAGAGAGTGGGGGACTGGGAGAGAGAGGGGGACTGGGAGAGAGAGGGGACTGGGAGAGAGAGGGGACTGGGAGAGAGTGGGGGGTCTGGGAGAGAGAGGGGGCTGGGAGAGAGAGGGGACTGGGAGAGAGAGGGGGACTGGGAGAGAGTGGGGGGTCTGGGAGAGAGAGGGGACTGGGAGAGAGAGAGGGGGACTGGGAGAGAGAGGGGGACTGGGAGAGAGTGGGGGACTGGGAGAGAGAGGGGGACTGGGAGAGAGTTGGGGACTGGGAAAGAGTGGGGGACTGGGAGAGAGAGGGGGCTGGGAGAGAGAGGGGACTGGGAGAGAGTGGGGGGTCTGGGAGAGAGAGGGGGCAGAGAGAGAGGGGACTGGGAGAGAGAGGGGGACTGGGAGAGAGTGGGGGACTGGGAGAGAGAGGGGACTGGGAGAGAGTGGGGGGTCTGGGAGAGAGAGGGGGACTGGGAGAGAGAGGGGGACTGGGAGAGAGAGGGGGACTGGGAGAGAGAGGGGGCTGGGAGAGAGAGGGGTCTGGGAGAGAGAGGGGGTTCTGTGAGAGAGACAGGTGTGAGGGCTATCTCTTATTTTGCCATTCAATTTATTTGCTGGCATGCCTTTTCTCTGCTGTTACAAGGTCCAAACAGAACAGCTGCATGGAAATCTTGAAATACATATGCATCTCACAATATTGAAATCAATTCAACATTGACGTTGTCAAAATAATCTCCTAGAAGTGGGGCAACACATCCAATTAATCCTGGAGAAATATTCATCAATTTTTAATTGTATGACACTATTTTTAAAATTGATGATCTCTGCATATTTAAACCACAGTCTATTACTTAATCTGGATTGAAAAAAATGGTTTAAAAACGATTTCAGCTGATTTTTGCAGTCAAACACAGAGATGCATGCAAAGTTCTAAACACAGACAATTATTAGCTTGTCATTGTTCGATCTTCTATCAGGATTTGCACAAGTCATTCGTTAATTAAACACAAAAGTGATTTTCCTGTATACTTTAAGAGCTGACGGCCTCTGAGATGTGCAAGATGTGTTGTTCATAAGCCAAAATATCGATGTAATCTATCGTGTTGGGTAAGAGTTTAAACTGATAATGGCTATACTCGCGGGAAAGATAATCAAGATGCAGAATACTATAATACTATACCCATCTTCTTGGTGCTCATTATGGAGCTTACAATTTGATCAAGAATGTTGGCCATTCTTCCTCACAGCCAGAAGAGAATACCTGAAATAAGCACAGTACTGATGTCAGTTTCAAGAGCTACTAGAATTTGGTTTTATTACTCATTGGCTGATTTTACTTGGGCTGCTGATAGAATGGGAGGAGTACAGAAGATAGTCAGATTTCAGCCAACTGCAGCAGGGGAGAGGAACAGGAGGGGTGAGTGTCTGGAAGTAGCCAGAACACAAAGAGCTATAACAGGAGAGGGACAGAAAGGGATGAAGGAAGAATACTGAAGACAGGCAGAGCCCATCCAGCTACTATAGGAAAGATGGACAGGAGGAGGGAGTACATATTTTTACATCTCTTAATGATTTTTCAATTTTATAATACAGTGTCCACAGAAATGGGACAAAGATAACCACTGAGAAACAGAATCAGTGTGTACATTCTTGTATTTATTCTATGGCAGTGTCAGGTATTCTCCACGTTACAGAGGTACTGTACTTCCATATGAGAATGCTGCTTAGATCCCTGTCATACCTATTGCAGTGCTCATGTGGGAGAAATGTTAATGTCAGTTAACATTAAATGTTATGGACTTAAATCAACTTATACTCAGTGGCCACTTTATTAGGTACCTCCAAATAGCCACTGTGTGTGTGTTTATGGTTTTCTGTTGCTGTAGCCCATGTAGTTCAAAGTTCGATGTGTTGTGCATTTAGAAATACTCACCTACAAACTATTGCTGTAACTATTTGAGTTACTGTCACCTTCCTGTCAGCTTGAACCAGTTTGGCCATTCCCCTCTAACTTCTTCACCCATGGAACTGTCACTCACTGGATGTTTTTTTTGTATTATGCACCATTCTCTGTAAACTCTAGAGACTGTTGTGTGTGGAAATCCCAGGAGATCAGCAGTTTCTGAGATACTCAAAGCACCCTGTCTGGCAACAACAATCATTCCATAGTCAAAGTCACTTGGATCACATTTCTTCTCCATTCTCATATTTGGTTTGAATAACAACTGAATTTCTTGACTATATCAATACATGTTTATGCATTGAATTACTGCCACGTGATTGGCTAATTAGATATTTGCATAAATGAGCAGATGTACTTGATAAAGTGTACCCTTGGAGGCAGCACTCTTGAGAGATATCACTGAGTGATATGGTGCATGTTTTGGAGTTCATCTCACAAGTGGTTAAAGCACCAAGGCAAACCAGCATTAAGACCACGAGAACTTGAGACTTGCAGCTGTAGGTAAAGTTTCTAATGATTGTTTTATTTAATGCTCCAGAAAGTTCCATCTCTGTAAATTGGATGGAACCTTCCAGAAGGACAAATAAATGGAATCATTAGAAACTTTGCTACACAAGGCTATTCATTCTAATGTGCCATGCTAGTCAAATAAGGGATACCTTCCCTAAAATCACCTTCCTCCTTGAACTATAACTGTGTGTGTCACTACACATCAAATACAAATCCAGCACAATATCACCGTAGCACCTGTTCTAGAGTCCTACAACCCACTGGGTAAAAACATTTTCTTTCATCCCCTTTTTAATCCAACCAGGTACCTTCACCAGTTTCTGATCCCTCAGATACCACCTCTATCTGGAGCCCATGGTAGGATTCTGGTGTATTTCTAATCCCAGGTTCTTTTAGGAGTCAGGGACAAGGCATAAAACTTGTCACTTAATGATCGTTTATTAAGAATTAATAGAACAAAGAAAACAGAAACAGGACAGCGATAGGGAACTTAGTACTTCAAAGAGTAGCTGAAGAAAAAGATAGTGCCTAACATAAAACAGCACTCCTACCCAGAGATAAGAGAGAAATTCCTTAGATAACAATGGTCCAATCAGAAAATAACTATTAATAAAATCAGCCATTGAGAAGATACTCATTAAATACTGTAATACAGTCAGCTAATGAGAAAATACTTCTTCAAAGAAGCTTCCAGAATTCTACTTTAGACCACCTCTAAAAGGCATATTAGACTGTTATGTTTAAGACTACTTAAAATGCAAGCAGATAATTGATTGTTAAACTACAACGGAAGTAATAATTAAAATTAAACTGTTGGATCCAACAACTCTGCCTTTGATTCTAAATCTCACATTTAGAATCATTACATCTGAAAATTCAGGTGCAGAAAAACTTGTTACATATAAACTAATCAAAGGTTATGAAATATCAAAGGGTATATATATTCTTCAAAGTATTCATAAGATTATATCATGATTAGGCAGATCTATAGGCACACTTACTTGAGTTTGAATTATTTTATTAACGATCACCTTTAAACAAGTAAATGATGTATTCGTACTAATGTGTTTTATCATATTTACAACTCATAATATTGAGTAATGCCATCTTCCCAGACGTAAATGAATCCAGTCAAAGAACTCCCATCTATCAGATTGATGTATTTTAGTTACTTCTTTACAAGTATGATCAGCCTAATTAGCTATCTTTAGATTTGTCAGGTATGTAAGTACAACACTCCTTGCCTAGAACTGCACACATTTCCCCCTTAATTACTAAGAGAAGATCTAATACCATACGATTTTGAAGAACCATTCTACGCAGCATGACCTTTTCTGTTGTTACTTTACTTTATCCAAGGCTTCGGCAGTGTGGCTGCTTACTCTTTCTAAGGCTTTCTGCAAAGTCGTAAAATGGGAATAGAATTGATGGAAAAGGATCTCCTTCTGAAATGTCATGTTTACTTCCACTCTGGCAGGTAAGGGTAAGGTGTATGTATGCCTCATGGCAGGAAAAACATACCCTAAAGAATAGGATCCTAAACAATTACATGGAAGAGAGATGTAAGCTCAATTTCCACACAAACAGTACATATTGTTCCATGACCTTAGATCACTTCTTATTACTTTACAAGAGCTCTGTTGGATTGTAATATTTTTCTGATGGTCAATAAAAATTTCAGTATCATTATCCCATTTAAGAGAATGTAGAGTGTAATTATATAAACTAAGGCTTACTGGAATGGTGCCTTCTGCACTCCAGGTAGGGCAGGAGTACTTAATTGTGGTGGCTTTTCCACTGCTCCAGGATTCGTTTTCTGGCATGTCATGCATCTTTCAAACATTTGTCAAGCATGAACCCTGAACTTTAGATTCTGCTATAATTGGGATAATCTGTTAATTATCTTTTGCACTCCAACATGCCACAGAGAGTGCATTTGCTGTGCCAGATAAGGAAGCAGTGTAGTTAGGCCACTAGTCTATGACTTGTACCATATCTCCAAACACCACCAATTTTAATTTCCTACCATTCTCCATCCAGAACCAGTTTTCCTGTCTGCATTGAACTTGCATCACTTGGATATCTTTTATGTTGGTCTGCAATACAGAGTTCATGAATTTCCAAAGTCATGAACAACTCCAAAAGCATATCAAGAATCTGTGTAGGTTTTAGCTGATCTTCCAACTTACAGACCTCAGTCAAAGCTTTTAGTTCTGCCTGTTGCACAGAGGTACCAGGATCCACGCTTCCTGGTGCCAAGTACTTCAGTTCCAAAAGCAATGGCCCATCCAGCCATTCGAATTCCTCTCTCAATCATTGAGGAGTCATCAGTGTACAGATCAGATCCAGGTTCGATAGGGCATTTCTTTGTAATAATTTGCAGTTTCTTGGCAAATTATAGTTCTTGCACAGTCATGATCATCATAGTCTTCTATGTCAGCCAATAACAAGTGTAGCTGGATTTGCTGGGCTCACCCATTAAATGGTGATATTAGATGTCTTAAGAACAGTAGACCACTAAGCAGCCGTTACTTGTCAGACCCTGTTCATCATCAATAAAGTGTGTACTGAGTGTGGATATTGAACATTCAAAATATGATTGAGCATAATGCTACAAACAGCCATGACTACATGATAGGTTGACTGCACTGCTCATAAACATGGACACCACACAAAAAATGCTGGAGGAACTCAACAGACTAGGCAGCATCAATGGAAAAGAATAAACAGTCAACGTTTTGGGCCAAGACTGATGAAGGAGTCTTGACATTTTATGTGTGTGCTGCATGCTCTATTGTATTTGTACAAACACAGAAATGACCAGAGTTGGACTTCCAGTGAGGCACGAGGCAAGATGGCAGCACAGCACTGAGCGCTGACACATAACCCTCCTTTTTCATGTTCTTTAGGGCTCATAGATGGCCTTAATACAAGGTTGAATTGGAGAAAGATCTAACTAAAGACATGACCTCAAAAAAAGATCCAAATTCAACCAAGATACCAGCAGATGACACCAAGCTAGCGATTCATCCAAGGAAATAGCTATGCTAATTAAGCCAACAATGGCAACGGAGATGGAATTGTTGCAAGAAACAGTTGTCCACATGCTAAAGAAGTTGCTGGAAAAGACTCTCGACTCCATACGGAAGCATATGGCAGAGAATGGCAACATTCTCCAGTCATTAAAGGAGCAAGCAGATATTCATGCAAAAAAATTTAGCACAGTCTTCAACAAAATAGACAACATTCAGGTTAACTTACGCAAAAATGAGGAAGATACTAGCTCCTGTCTCGCTGGGGTGACTAAGATATGGAAGAAGTTAAACGACTTGGAGAATAGATCCAGGAGAAACAATGTACGGCTGGTCAACTTACCGACAAGTGCTAAGGGCAACGATCCGAGAGGCTACCTCCAGGAGATGCTGCCTAATTGGACTCCAGCACTCAAGAACTCCCACAGCACTCCATTGGAGATCGATAGAGCACATAGGATCTTTTCCAACAACACCTCAAGACTGCAAACCATGGTTTTTATGCTTCTATGGTACACCGACCGGCAGGCTATCCTGGAGGGCACGAGGAAAGCCAAACCTACTCTTCCTGATGGCACCCAGCTGCAGTTCTTCGCCAACTACAGCCCCGGCACGATGCGGGAACGGCAGGGATACAAGGAGATTTGCACTAAGTTTCGACAGAAGGGGATCGACTCGTTCCTCGTTTACCTGGTGATTTTGAGAGTGAATATCAAGGGCATGATGTGGTAAACCATGTATATCTGTCTCGACACACCCCTCTGCTGACTGCTCCTGTGGCTCCTCCCACAGACCCCTGGGTAAAGGTGATTGTGTCACTGCTCCTCCCACAGTCCAGGGCAGTCATCCGACATGGATGTGCTCCGTTTTACTGCTAATAAAAGCCTTTCAGTATTTACTCTACTTCCAGTCTTTTGGAGTTACAGATAGTGCATCACATGAAGATGTTGTTTAACTCAGCAGAGGAAGCGAAAGAAGACCTGAAATCATCAGTGTTGGGAGATATGGAAGAAGACCCTCGGCAAAGTCCACACGCTCCTCAGGAGGAGATGGAACTGCATTAAGAGCTCGGACCAGCCTTTATGCGCAATCTAACAGGCATGGGCAAGTTAGCGTCCTAGGTGTGAAGTTTTCTGGTTATTCTTTTATTGGTAAGTCATTTGATGTATTTAGTTAATTAAGGGGCCAGTTTGTTTATGAGTATTGCAGGTCATAGTTTTAAGGCAATGGCTCAGTTAACTTGTTAGAACAAGGATAACATGGTAATGTGATATAAGTCCGCCTAGAGTATACTTTTTACCTTTTATTTTCTAAGGTGATATTCAACACACCCAAATGTCATACTTCATCAAGAATGAAGCTGAGAAACAGCAGTTTGTTCTGAATAACTTTATTTGTACAAGTTCATTTCGGGTTATGTCTCCAGTAGAGTTGTTTACATTCCTGGGCGCGAGATAAGACATCACTGGCGTCATCGCTAAGCGACGATCTATTAAAGCAACAGCTGGGGTACAACAGTACAACAGTAGAGCTGTTGGGGTCTTGATTATGTGTTGTACTATATTTGAGACAGGAATGGTTTTAATTATATAGGTTAATGGGTTTGACCAGCTTTTTTTTCTTGTCTCTTTGATATGACTGTCTATGAGAACCGCTTTGCCTTTCTAATTTGTATTGGTAGAGAGGGGCGGTTAATGTTCAGTGTCTGACATTGCTACGTGACACTCACAAATGTTACAAAGTAAAGGGTTGAATGGGAGAGGTAATGGGAAGGGGGATTGGAAGGGGGTAACTTAGGGCTCCACTACCAACTTACAACAACAGATCCAGGGGAAGATGAGCAACACAGATAAATTAGAAAATCCTACTATTGTATCATTTAACGTTAGAGGATTAAACTCTCCCTACAAGCATTCAAAGGTTTTGAATTTCTTACGCAGAAAGAAAATAGATATTGCACCATTACAGGAAACATATCTTAAATCTAATGACATTCCCAGGGTTCAAAACTGCTTTTATAAACCCGTTGTGGCATCAGCTGATGGTACTTGTATGGAAGGAGTTATCTTTTTCTTTTTAAATCTTTTTATTAATTTTAAACAAACATAAATGAAACATGAATACAGAGAGTTTGAAAGTGCATAATTAATAGGTTAAATATACATTCAGATAAATGATAATCCATATGTAATAACCTCCCAAACTCATAGTAATTACGAAAAAAGGGAGTAAATAAGAAGAAAAAAAAACCCAAAAAAGAAAAGAAAAAAAACCTAACCAACATGGGCCATTGCATTATGTCAAATATACACAGTAGCGTCAATAACTCCACACCTCCATCCAAATAATTAAAGATAATAGAAGCAGGGTTTAAGGAAAAGTCAGTTTAACTGATATGAAAATGTTAGATAAATGGTCTCCGAGTTTCTTCAAATTTAACTGAAGAATCAAAGACAACACTTCCAATTTTTTCTAAGCTCAAACAAGAGATAGTTTGAGAGAACCACTGAAATATAGTTGGAGGATTAATTTCTTTCCAGTTCAATAGGATAGATCTTCTAGCCATTAATGTAACAAATGCAATCATCCGTCGAGCTGAGGGGGATAAGCAAATATTATCCACCATTGGTAAACGGAAAATTGCAGTAATAGGATGCAGTTGCAATTTGATATTCAGAACTAATACCGAAAATATCTTTCCAATAATTTTGCAAACAAGGGCAAGACCAAAACATGTGGGGGAAGGAGTTATGATATTAATAAGATTAATGTATCAATTGAAAGAACTGGCTCCAAAAATGAAGGACATCTAGCTTTTTGCTGTACATCCATTCAGGGAAAAAAAGTTGCATTCATTACCCTATATGCCCCAACTATATTCGAGGCTGAATTTTTTCCCCCCATTTACCTCACAATTACTAAAGTTAAGTGACTACCAACTATATGTTGGTTTGGACATGAATGCTTTGGTAATCTTCCTCAACTATACCAAGTTCTCAAGAATCTGCTTCCAAAGCACTTAACCTCTTTCTTATGGATTTAAATTTAACTGATGTGTGGAGGGTGCATAATCCATCTGCTAAAGACCATACCTTATTCTCCACAAGACATAAAACTTTCTCTCTGATAGATTACATTCTTATATCCTCTGGTTTGCTGCCTTTGGTACACTCAATAGAATTTTTGCCCAGATATCTATCTGATCACAACCCACTTAAATCTGCTTTTAATTATGGCAAAATCAAAAATAAGGCTACTAGGTGGAGGTTGAACTCCTCCCTTCTAAAAAACGACAAATTTCTAACACAACTGAGAACAAAATTGATGGAATTTATAAATTTAAATAAAAATAGTGTATCAGATATGACAGTGATTTGGGCCTCCATCAAAGGTTTCTTACAAAAATACAAAACGCCAAATGGTTCAGTTCCCACCTACACAAAAGCCAGCTTCAAAAGATTTCCACCCTAGAAGAACAATGTAAGGTTTTGGAGAATGATCTCAAAAGGAGATACACCATAACGAAAGAAAATGAGCTCAAAACAAAACAAGCAGAATTAAATGATTTATTAAGACACAGGGCAGAATATATGATCCATATAACTAAACATGTATTATGCAGAAGGCAGCAAACTGAGCCATCTTTTAGCACTAACGCTCAAACAGGAAGCTAAAAGGTCTATACCAGCAATTAGATGTGCTAAACGTGGAGTAGTATGTTCAACAGAGGAAATAAACGAGGCATTCAAGAATTACTTTAAAGAACTGTATACAAGTGGCTCAATTCCTTCTGAGAATGACTTCACCGATATTTTTAGTGGATTAGACCTCCCTGCGTTGTCATTAGAGGACACTAAAACTCTAAACACTCTATTACACCGGATGAGCTACTCAAAGCAGTCAAAGATACAAATAAGGGCCGTATGCCAGGTATAGATGGCATACCTGTGGAACTTTACCTAGCACTTTGTGATATTCTTGGATCAGTATGATTAGAAACATTAAATTATGCCATTGGAAATAGCACTTTCCATAGAGATCTAAACACAGCCCTGCTCACAGTTATACCTAAGCCTGGCAAGGACCCCTTAGAGTGTGCCAATCACCGTCCAATCTCCTTGGTAAATGCTGACCTCAAGGTATTTTCCAAAGTCTTAGCCAGTAGACTCGAGACAGTAGTTGGGAAAATAATTAGCCCAGATCAAACGGGCTTAATCAGGCGACGTCTCACATCTGATAATATTCGCTGGCTCTTAAACATACTGAGTGCAACACATAAAATCCCGCCTGCCTGTGGCCTGCTATTTCTAGATGCTGAAAAAGGGTTCAATCACCTTGAATGGTCATATCTTTGGAGAATTCTAAAAGAATTTAAGTTCGGTGATAAATTTATCAACATGATTCAAACACTGTATGCTAATCCCTCAGCCTGGGTATGTGTGAGAGGAGGTTTCCCAGAGTTATTTGACATAGGATGGGGCACACGACAAGGGGACCCTTTGTCTCCTGTAATTTTTACTATATCTATTGAACCGCTTGCACATTTAATTAGAAACTCTCCTCAGATCTCCCCATTGCAATAGTTACAACATCAAATTCGATATCACTTTATGCAGATGACACATTAGTTTATATGGCAAATATTCAACAAACTCTCCCCTATGTTTTAAAAACACTGAAGCAATTTGGATTTCTTTCAGGGTACAAAGTTAATCTGTCAAAATCAGCACTGGTGCTGATTAATACAGATAAAAGTAAGGTGTCTCTCTCTCTCTCCAGATTAATGTTACAAATGAGGTCCTCTGCTTGGGTATTAAAGTTAATACTTCCCTATCGTCTGTGGCTAAAACAAATTACTCTTTAATTTTGAAAAAAAAGATATTAAGAGATGGAGAAACCTGCCATCTTACCCCGCATTAATTTTATCAGCTCAATGATCCCACTTGCACCTCCAGCAGGATATTGGCAAGAACTGGACTCCTTACTACAATGCTATGTTTGGAACAGTAAACGACCCAATATAAAGTGGTAAGCTCTACAATTCAAAAAGCCGGATAGGGGATTGGCATGTCCAAATTTTAAACTGTATCACTGGGCATTTGTATTAAAAAGTCTTAGCTATTGGATGGAGGAGGATAAAGTTTTTTCATGGAAAAATATGGAATAAGAGCTAATAGCACCAATAAGGTTGAAGGACTTTTTCCTTATAGGTATGTCTACCAAAAAATGTGATTAGTATTATGGTCCAATTTTAACCCATATGCTACAAGTGTTTAGAGCAGCAGAAAAATTCCTAAAATTTAAAAGTGTATGGTGCAAATCATCTCCATTATGGAACAATAATCATTTTCTATCTGGGGGTGGAACCATTCACTAACAGAACTTGGGAGGATAAGGGTATTACTACTCTTCAAGATTATTAATGGGACAAGTACTATCCTTAGCTTTCAAGAACTGGCATCTCGATATAATATTGATAAACACTATCTTTTCTTCTACTTTAGAGTAAGATCCTCTTGTAAAGCCTACAGGGTTCCCTGGGGGTCAGATTTAAAGGACCATCCCATTTTAAGTTGGATACAGAGTGCTCCAAGACAGATTGTGTCATATATCTATAAATTAAACTCCCAGAAATATATGCCCACATCAGGAATGAAAGCCTGGGATAGGGACATATCTGAATTGGGACAAGACTTAGACTGGGATGTGATTTGGGATAACGTTGCCGGTACTTTGAAAAACCCAAATCATTGGTATGTACACTTGAAGTTTTGTCATAGAGCATATTTAACACCAAGAATTAGACATCAGATGGGACTGGTTCCTGACCCATATTGCTCATTTTGCCCCCACAGAACCATTGTCTCTTTTATACATGTTGTATGGGAATGTCTATGGGGTTTTTAGTTTGTGGGGGAAGGTTATCAGTACTCTTACAGAATGAATGGGGGGGTACCAATGGACCACACGGTACATCTTCTAAGTGATGACTCCCACCTGTTCCTTATGGAAAAAACACCAAAGTCTGGCTGGCAGGCCTGACTGCGGCTAAGAAGATTGTAGTCCAGCGTTGGAAAGCTCCTCGTGGTATTTCAAGTACTCACTGGCTTTGGAGCTTTTTGGATATTGCTTACCTGGAATTATCGTCAGCCAGAGTAAATGATAGAACATAGAACAATACAGTACAGTTCAGGCCCTTCGGCCCATGATGTCATGCAGACCCTTAAATCCTGCCTCCCATATAATCCTCCACCTTAAATTCATCCATATACCTGTCTAGTAGACTCTTAAATTTCACTAGTGTATCTGCCTCCACCACTAACTCAGGCAGTGCATTCCACGCACCAACCTCGCTCTGAGTAAAACACCTTCCTCTAATATCCCCCTTGAACTTTCCTCCCTTTACCTTAAAGCCATGTCCTCTTGTATTGAGCATGGTGTCCTGGGGAAGAGGCGCTGGCTGTCCACTCTATCTATTCCTCTTAATATCTTGTATACTTCTATCATGTCTCCTCTCATCCTCCTTCTCTCCAGAGAGTAAAGCCCTAGCTTCCTTAATCCCTAATCATAATGCATACTCTCTAAACTAGGCAGCATCCTGGTAAATCTCCTCTGTACCCTTTCCAATGCTTCCACATCCTTCCTATAGTGAGGCAACCAGAACTGGACACAGTACTCCAGGTGTGGCCTAACCAGAGTTTTATAGAGCTGCATCATTACCCCGCGACTCTTAAACTCTATCCCTCGACTTATGAAAGCTAACACCTCATAAGCTTTCTTAACTACCCTGTCTACCTGTGAGGCAACTTTCAGGGATCTATGGACGTGTACCCCCAGATCCCTCTGCTCCTCTACACTCCCAAGTATCCTGCCATTTACTTTGTACTCTGCCTTGGAGTTTGTCCTTCCAAAGTGTACCACCTCACACTTCTCTGGGTTGAACTCCATCTACCACTTCTCAGCCCACTTCTGCATCCTATTAATGTCTCTCTGCAATCTTGGACAATCGTCAACACGATCCACAACACCACCAACCTTTGTGTCGTCTGCAAACTTGCCAACCCACCCTTCTACCCCCACATCCAGGTCGTTAATAAAAATCACGAAAAGTAGAGGTCCCAGAACAGATCCTTGTGGGACACCACTTGTCACAATCCTCCAATCTGAATGTACTCCCTCCACCACGACCCTCTGCTTTCTGCAGGAAAGCCAATTCTGAATCCACCTGGCCAAACTTCCCTGGATCCCATGCCTTCTGACTTTCTGAATAAACCTACCATGTGGTACCTTGTCAAATGCCTTACTAAAATGCATGTAGATCACAGCCACTGCACTACCCTCATCTATATGCCTGGTCACCTCCTCAAAGAACTCTATCAGGCTCGTTAGACACGATCTGCTCTTCACAAAGCCATGCTGACTGTCCCTGATCAGACCATGATTCTCCAAATGCCCATAGATTCTATCTCTAAAAATCTTTTCCAACAGCTTTCCCACCACAGAAGTAAGGCTCACTGGTCTATAATTACCCAGACTATCCCTACTAACTTTTTTGAACAAGGGGACAACATTCCCCTGCAATCCTCCAGTACCATTCCCGTGGACAACAAGGACATAAAGATCCTAGCCAAAGGCTCAGCAATCTCTTCCCTCGCCTCATGGAGCAGCCTGGGGAATATTCCGTCAGGCCCCAGGGACTTATCCGTCCTGATGTATTTTAACAACTCCAAAACCTCTTCTCCATTAATATCAACATGCTCCAAAACATCAACGTCACTCATATTGTCCTCACCGTCATTAAGTTCCATCTTATTGGTGAATACCGAAAAGTAGTATTCATTGAGGACCTCGCTCACTTCCACAGCCTCCAGGCACATCTTCCCATCTTTATCTCTAATCGGTCCTATCTTCACTCCTATCAACCTTTTGTTCACATAATTGAAGAATGCCTTTGGGTTTTTCTTTACCCTACTCGACAAGGCCTTCTCATGCCCCCTTCTTGCTCTCTGCAGCCCCTTCTTAAGCTCCTTTCTTGCTACCCTATATTCCTCAATAAACTCATCTGATCCTTGCTTCCTAAACTTCACGTATGCTACCTTCTTCCATCTTCTACCCTACCATTCTTTTATCTTCCTCACCGGGACAAATTTATCCCTAACGTCCTGCAAGAGATCCTTAAAACATCGACCACATGTTCGTAGTACATTTCCCTGCAAAAATATCATCCCAATTCACATCCGCAAGTTCTCGCCTTATAGTCTTATAATTTGCCCTTCCCCAATTAAAAATTTTCTTGTCCTCTCTGATTCTATCCGTTTCCATGATAATGTTAAAGGCCAGAGAGCGGTGGTCACTGTCGCCCAGATACTCACCCACTGAGAGATCTGTGACCTGACCCGGTTTGTTACCTAACACTAGATCTAGTATGGCATTCCCCTAGTAGGTCTGTCAACATATTGTGACAGAAATCCATCCTGGACGCACTTAACAAACTCTGCCCCCTCTAAACCATTGGAACTAATCAGGTGCCAATCAAAATTAGGGAAGTTAAAGTCACCCACGATAACAACCCTGTTATTTTTGCACCTTTCCAAAATCTGCCTCCCAATCTGCTCCTCAGCATCTCTGCTGCTACCAGGGGGCCTATAGAATACTCCCAACAGAGTAACTGCTCCCTTCCTGTTCCTGACTTCTACCCATACTGACTCAAAAGAGGATCCTGCTACATTACCCACCCTTTCTGTAGCTGTAATAGTATCCCTGACCAGTAATTCCACCTCTCCTCCCCTCCCCCCCCATCCCTTTTAAAGCATTGAAATCCAGGAATATTGAGAATCCATTCCTGTCCTGGTGCCAGCCAAGTCTCTGTAATAGCCACTACATCATAATTCCAAGTATGTATCCAAGCTCTCAGTTCATCACCTTTGTTCCTGATACCTCTTGCATTGAAGTACATGCACTTTAGCCCTTCTACCTTACTACCTTTACACCCTTTATTCTGTTTGTCTTTCCTCAAAACCTCTATGCTAGATCTGGCTTTACTCCATGCACTATACTTGCAGCTCTCGCATGACCTTTATCTTCCTCCACCTCACTATCTGCTCTAACACTCTGGTTCCCCTCCCCCTGCAAATCTAGTTTAAACCCCCCGGAGCAGCACTAGCAAACCTTCCCGCAAGGATGTTAGTCTCCCTCCAGTTCAGGGGCAACCCGTCCCATCGGAACAGGCCCCACCTTCCCTAGAACAAGGCCCAATTGTCCAGAAACATGAAGCCCTCCCTCCTGCACCAACTCCTTAGTCACGTATTTAGCTGCATTATCTTCCTATTTTTAGCCTCACTAGCATGTAGCACGGGTAGCAATCCTGAGATTGCAATTCTGGAGGTCCTTTCCTTCAATTTTGTACCTAACTCCCTAAATTCTCTTTGCAGGACCTCCTCTTTCTTCCCATCCACATCATTGGTCCCTACATGGACCACGACATCTGGCTGTTCACCCTCCCTCTTGAGAATACTGAGAACTCGATCCGAGATATTGCAGACCCTGGCACCAGGGAGGCAACAGACCATTCGGGATTCTCGATCTCTTCCACAGAACCTCTTATCTGTCCCCCTAACTATCGAATCCCCTATCACTACTGCTCTCCTCTTTTCCCTCCTTCCCTTCCGAGCTGAGGGTCCAGTCTCGGTGCCAGAGACACAACCACTGCAACTTGTCCCTGGTAGGTTGTCCCCACCAACAGTATCCAAAACGGTATACTTATTATTGCTGGGAACGGCCACAGGGGTGCTCTGCTCATTCTGTTTATTCCCCTTCCCTCTCCTGACAGTCATCCAGCTATCTGTCTCCTGACTTTTAGGGGTGACTATCTCCCTGTAACTCCTGTTTATTTCTGCCACTGCCTCCTGAATGATCCCAAGTTCATCCAGTTCCAGCTCCCTAACTCGGTTTGTCAGGAGCTGCAGCTGGATGCACCTTTTACAGGTGTAGTCATCAGGGACAATTGTGCTCGCTCTGACTTCCCACATACTGCAAACGGAGCACTCGACTGCCCTAACTGCTGCCTCCATTACCTACTTCTAAGTTAATTAGAGTAACTAAAGGAGCTTACCCGGCCTTACCTCACTGGGAGCAAGCTCATCCTCAGCCTCTACCTGCTGAAGCCTCTCCAGCCAAAGCCTTCCTACTCTGTCTCCCTCTACTCTATCACCCGATCCATTAATCTGCTCGCTTTTTAAACTCTCCCGCTGCCTCACGGACCTACTTTCACGCGCTTGCGCAGTTGTGCCCCGTTCAAACTGCCGAAGAAAAAAAATGATGCACGACCAAACACAATCTTAATGTGGACAAATTTGATATCTAATTTAAAAGATCTTCTGTTAAAATAGGAATGCTCTATCTGTATATGCACTACTATTCAGTTGGTTGATGGAGGGGTGGGGGGAGAGAGGGAGGTGTAGATGAGGGTTGGAGGTGACTGGGTTAAACAGTCAAAATGTAAATGGCAACTGGTTGTACTGAATGTAATGTGTTGGTGTTGCAATAAAAATTAGTGATAAAAAAAAGAAATTTCCAGAGTTGCTGAACTGCTGTAGGAGGTTTTGTTGATTTAACAGCTTTTTCATGACCCTCAGTAACTTCCCATTTATCTTGCGGAAGTATTTTGTCTCAAGTAAGTGATTTCCTCTTGTGGTAATTGTGCCTTGTCTAGAGTTGCTTTGTTACCCTTGGTGTGTAGGTGATCCAACAAATAAAGTGCATCATGTTCATGCTGGTCTGCAATCAGGCATCATCCACATATTGTACGATTGCTGGTTCAAATGTGGTCTCAAAGCCGCGTGATAGACCATGAGACCATTGTGAAGCCCTTATAGTGGCCTCATCCACTGATATTGCTTATCATCAACTGTAAAAGCCAACCATTGCTAACATTCAGGTGTCAATGCTCCTGATCAGAATCCATTGGCCATATCAATGATTGTAAACCACTTGTGTGATGCGTTCAGAATGTTAGGGTGTTTTTGGGGTTAGGACATATAGCAAATAACTTCAGCAACTAACTTCAGGCACCAATCTTCAGATCTGAATATCGACTGTAGATTAAATTTTAAATACTCTGGACAATTGGATCCAAGAGAAAACAGCAGCTGATTGAAGGACCAGACATTGTTGGTTAACATTGTCAGGAGTGTTGATGCAAAGAGGAAGTGTGGGAGTTATGTGTAGTTCAAAGAAAGCATTACAGATACATTGTAGATATAGAATTACCCTTTGATCTTTAGCATGTAAAATGTCATGTAATGTTGAGTTGAGCAGATCTCTTCCTCCAAAAGGGTCTCAATATGGCGCCTTCTGTGTTCCATTATGTCGAATAAAGAGACTACTTCATATCTACCAGCGAGTTCTCTCTGGTGATGTTATTCAAGCGACAAACAGAGCATTGAAAATAGTTGACTGATCTGCCACTATAGGAGTTAACTTGTCAATACATTGATTAGCGATGATTTCATCTTCAGTCCTGTTTTTCTTCATTCTCTTGGTCTTTATTGGAGCAAACTGTGACATAGCTATCAATCTTATTGTTTCATCACTGTCATCATCTTGTGAGTCGTTAAGCACCACTGTAAAGTCCCTGTCATGTCGATCTTGTAATTCTCCGGAGCTCGGTTGGTGGCGATGTACACGGAAACTGCTCGATGTGAGCTGTGATTCCTTGGTTGGAGCTTCCGAAGCAGGTGTTTCCCAAGACAGAACACCAGGAGCTTGCGTCGCCAGTGAGACCGCCCAGTTGAAGTTACAGCTACACTTTTGAAGTTGTTTTAATTTACTTTAAAATCTCATATCGATTGAACTACCGTAATGTTCTCCCAATAATTCGGTTAATGCAAATATTTGCTCTTTAGGCTTTTTACTGTCTCTATCACGGTGTTTCTGAAGATTATCGTAAGCTTTGCGTTTCTTTCAATTTGTGAAAGAGCTCACTTTTTTAACTTTTTCAATCACTCACACATTTAATCAAACCAACCATACATTATCATCTCTATATCAGTGGCATTCATTTTCTAGATTTTAATGCATTCCTTCTCATTCTCAATAAACTTAACATTGGTATTTTTCATCTGGACTTTTTCAACAATTTTATCAAACTTAAATGTTTCACTTAGGTAAGAGATCAAACCTTCAGCTATGTACTTTAAGTTCACAATAAAATTATTATCAATGTCACCACATACAACCCTGAAAATTCATTTTCTTGTAGGCATTCTCATTAAATCCAAAATAGAATAATAACCATAGTCGAATAAATAAAAGACCACACCAACTTGGGTGTTCAGCCAGTATGCAAAAGACAACAAACTGTAAGCACGAAATGATCATAATAAGTAAAGCAATAAATATCTAGAACTTAAGATGTAGAGTCCTTAAAAGTAAGTTCATAGTTTGTGGGAACATTTCAGTGATGGGACAAGTGAAGTTATGCCCTTTGGTTCAAGAGCCTGATGGTTGAGAGGTAATAACACTCCTGCACTTGGTGGTGTGGGCCCTGAGGCTCCTACATCTTCTTCCTAATGGTAGCAGCAAAAAGAGTGCAGAGCCTGGGAGGTGGAGGTCCCTGATGATGGAGGCTGCTTTCCTCTGCCAACACTCCATGTAGATGTGCTCAGTGGAAGAGGGTTCACGATTTTGGCCATTGTTCTATTTTGATCTTAATTCATGCATACTTTTTATGATCTAGACCACGATCTTGAAATTTAACAGGTTGCCTGCAACCCGAATTTGATTCTTTTTTTCCCAGTGCTTCACTAGCTTGCACTATTTAAGCTTTCTCATGCACCCCACTGGCTTGCATGCCTCGAATTTTTTTGTTACACTTTGCTGCTTGTGCAAATGTGATTTTCTGACACTTCACTGGCCTGTATATTTAATTACAAAATTACAGAACTGTTTTTAAACCAGTGACTTAGCAGTTTCCTCAATCCTAACTCTGATCCAGCTTTCAAAATCAAAACCCATTTTTCTCTTGGGCAATAGAACGGAACATAAATAGGAAGTCCTTACCCCTTTAGTTTGGGTGCCTAAAATTCTCTCCGTCTTGGAGCTTTCCGAGTAACTGCGGACTTTGAATATCTTAGCCAACTACCACAAACTATAGGATTCTGGTGTATTTCAAATCACATGTTCTTCTGGGAGTCAGGGTCGAGGCATAAAACCTGTCACTTAATTATCATTTATTAAGAATTAATAGAACAAAGAAAACAGGAACAGGAGAGTGATATGGGGTCTTGCTAAATTGAAGAAAAGTTAAAGAAAAAGATGGTGCCTAACATAAAATATCAACCCAAATACTGAGAGATAAGAGTGAAATTCCTCAGATAACAATGGTCTGATCATAAAATACCTATTAATATAATCAGCCAATGAGAAAATGCCCCTTCAGAATAAAGCTGAGGCTTCCAGAATTATACTTTATACATTTACTCGAAGCATATTAGACTGTTATAAAGGCTACTTAAAATAGAAGCAGATAATTGATTGTTAAGCTACAAAGGAAATAACAATTAACATTAAACAGCCTGATCCAACACCTCATACACTCCAATTAATTTTCCCCAGCCTCCTCTGTTCCAAAGTAAACCAGTACAGTTAACTAAACGTTCCTCAATGGAAGTTGCTAGTCAGTGGAGCTTGTACTCAACTTGAGTCTTGCTGGCCTGGGTACAGGTTCACAACTGGAGAATTTTTGGTGTGAATGTAAAAGCTAATACGTAGCAAACATGAGAAAATCTGCAGATGCTGGAAATTCAAGCAACACACACAAAATTCTGGTAATGTTGATTGCTGCATAACTCCAGTCACAATCTTGGACTTTTTAAAGGATTTCTGAACAGCAGCTATTTTGAATGAGTGGTAAGGTTAGAAGATAATATCATAATTACTGTACCAGCAATCTTTTACAAGGTGTTGCAGAACCAATGAATCAATACATAGTTGATTAAATAAAAACAGAAATGCCATAAGAAATTGGCTAGTCAAGTAGCATCCATGGAAAGAGAAATGGGTTAATGAATCAAGTCAGAAACCTTTCCTCAGAACAGGTATAAAGCAAATGAATATTCACAGTGAAGATGAGCTCGTTGGGACCAGAGAATGGTAAATTGTCAGAATGATAGAGGGCCTCAGAGAATAAATGTGAAGGGAATAGACCAATGGGGACAGAACCGAGCCAAGGTAGAATAGTCCATTTTGTAGATCTAGGTTAAAAAAAGGGAAGGGCAGGGTTGGGGCATTAGCAGGATGGAGGCTGTGGAAGGAAGATCTACTGAGACAAAAGCCTATTGATAGCTTGATATAGCCTATTGTGGATTGGGAATACTGGAGACGGAAGAACAGATTACTGGACTGGATTAAGGATTCCTAGCCAAAGAAATGTGCATTAAGGTACAGGAAGAAAGGTTCTACAGCAGGTCTGGCCAGGAAGTCATTGAGCTTCAGGCATAGGTGTACAAAGCCAAACAATGTCTCTGCCAAGGACTGAATACTTGGTAAACAGTGGGGGAGAACAGAAGGGTTGGGTGCATGGTGGGTGGCATTGGGGTAGGTAAAAGACCAAAGGATGTTAAAGAGTTGAATATCCATGTTAAGGATGACCCAGTAGGGACCAGGGAAACAGAAATGAATGATGGGAAGATCAGTAGTGTCATGGATGTAAGAGGGAAGGGACTGGACCATGATTCAGTCTGGGCAGAAAGAAATGTTTGATAGGGCAAGATTATTCTGAAACAATAGAATACTGAAGCACTCCTCTTTGTGGAGCTTGGGTAGGAAGCAGAAAGAGTGTGATTGGCCACTACCAGGTTGGATACTCTGGCAGAAAAATCTTTCAATAAAATGAGATCTGTAACAGTCTGGGAGACAAAGGCCTGATGCTGATTGCAGAAATCATGGTACAGAGGGAGGTATGAGGACGTGTCTGACAGCTGATGTTTGCATAATGAAATAGAACATCCATGGTGAAGATGAGCTGAAATTGTCAAAATAGTTAACGGCTCTGGCCCCTCTTCGATTTAACTCCTTGATGACAATTGACCCACAAAATAATTTCATTGATGAGTGTGGATTGCGTTGCATTGCGTTCCTGATGAAAAGAACAGCAAATGAGCAAGAGAAGTAATGTCATAGCTTCATCATCTTCTTCAGTCCCTCAGGTCAATGATAACTTGCTTTAACTGCAGTTCTGTTGGTTTCACGGACCCATCACAAGTGAAACAAGAATAAGGTTTGATGGGGCTGGAGAGTTGGTAGTTGAAAAGACCATGTTCTTGCAACAGATGGACTCAAGTTTCTAAATGCTAGCTTGAAGGCTTCTTTTCCACACTGAGTGGAACGGACAAGGAATTCCCATGAGCCAGTGAGGATGTTACACTTTTTCATGGTGGCTTTGACAACACGTCAAAATATTTCTTCTATGCATTGAAGGATTTCTGGATTTCTTGATTAGCTTGAGGTAGAGTGCCTATTTGAAAGTCTGGTGTCAGGCATGGAAATGTGTCCTACCACTGAAGTCAAATGTTTAAAATCTGAGCCTCAGGTGCTGGGAAGAGTACACCATAGCTGGTTCACTCCTCCTGCCTGAGGTTTTAGTAGATTCTGTGGAGACAGCATTTGGAAGTAATTCTCCAATACCTCCTGTGTCCTTCTTCTATAGGTAGTTCATGTCACAAAAACATACAGCTATTGCTAACAGATGGTTCCTGAGAGATATAAGTGATCTGCATTTTCCTGGTCTTTTGGAAGTTCAAGGTTCAAAGGGCATTTATTATAAAAGTATGTATACTTTCACAACATATGCCAGTGATATAAAACCCAATTCTAATTTGGATTCTGATACAACCTTGAGATTCATCTCCTTACAAGCAACCATGAAACAAAGAAACCCAATAGAACCCATGTTTTAAAAAGAGCATCAAACACCCAGTGTGCAGAGAGAGAATAAGACAAATCATGCAAACAATATTCAGAACTGAAGCTCACAAAGCCAGGCACCACAGCAGCTGATCCAGAAGTCCATTAGTTACAGGCCACAGTCTCAGTCCAGCACAGAGACGAGGAAACTATGTGGTGCAGTGAGCTGAACAAGAATGTCCCTCACCTTCGACCCTGACATCCTGATCATTTCAATCTGGCCCAGTGCTTAAACTGTCCAAACCTCTGTTGTTCCTCACTCTCTGCCACTTTGATACATCCTCGGGCTCCATTGCTTCATTTCAGCCAGTACCCGACCTTTCCAATTCAGCTTGGCTCTTAAATCAATCAAATCTTGGATCTTTCTTCAACTTCACTCCGCCACATCAAATTACCTCCAAATCCACTCCAGCAATTTCAGTCCTTCCTCTTTGAGACCCCACACCATATCAATGCCAGGTCATACAGGCAATTCAGCACAACTTTGTCAGGGAAGCCACAAGCCACTGATTGCAATTGTTTACCAGAAAAGTCTTAAGTTGCTTTTTTTGTTTTGTTGTACACCAAAAAGTAGTCACTAAACTTCCACAGCACCATCGTAAACCGGAAGGTGTAGGTAATGTTCTAGGACAGGGGTGGGTTGGTACAGGAGTTTTTGAGTGGAAGGTCCATCCTTTTGATGTTTCAGGGAACAAGGCATCATCATCATCATTATGTACCATGTAGGTTCTTGGCAATTTTTCCTGCAGAAGTGGTTTGCCATTGCCTTCTTCTGGGCAGTGTCTTTACAAGATGGATGACCCCAGCCTTCAGAGACTGTCTGACTAGTGTCAGTGGTTTCATAGCTGTACTTATTATTCTTCTGACTTTTAATGGCAATTAGCAGTCCAACTTCAAGATGCATAACCACCAACTGGACTGGAGTGAGATGTACAGACTTGGGAAATAAAACCCCTACTAGTTCTTTATCAACTGAAAACTAAATTATCCCAAAAAGCCCTATAGATTTTAAATAATGAAAGACAATATTGTGACTTAAAGTCACTTCCATAACTTAGTAAAGTTTTTAAATGAAAACTGTCAACCTCCAAAGCTAACACAAGGAAATGGCGAAATGACAGTCCTGACGAAGGGTCTCGGCCCAAAACATCGACAGTGCTTCTCCCTATAGATGCTGCCTGGCCTGCTGCGTTCCACCAGCATTTTGTGTGTGTTGCTTGAACCCCCAAAGCTAGTAGTGCAGCCTGCATTTGTTTTCTTTCAAGCCTTGTATGCTTCACCTTGTAAAAGAATGTGTTCAACTGTTACATAATGAATACCTACACATCCCAGTGTTTTCCAACAAGATACAAGGAATAATTAAGCATAGTATGCCCAATTCTAAGTCCAAGTCAATCCAATTCTTCCTCTTCTTGTCTTACCTTCTCATCAATCCAACAGTTTTATGTATTCTACAAAGATGTCTCCCCTTATGCCCATTATCCCACAGATCTTGCCATAATCCCCTAATTCTTAGCTCCACCAATTCCTTGGCTTCTGGTTTGCTAAATCAAAGATCTATTCCACAGATGAGTTGTCAGAAACGAGCCACGCTCCCGAATAATGGCTTCAAGACAAATTCAAGGAAACAAAGTTTATTAACAGTTCTGCAGAGCTGGGCCCCCTCAGAGAAGGGAACCCTGAACCTTACAGGGCAGCAGGTTTTATCCTTCTTCCTTACCCCTCCCCTCCCTGACTCGGGAGGTACACAGTGTTTTCTCATTCCATATTTGGAGTTGTTTTTTTACACGTTTCTGTAAAACAATAGTCCATATCTCAGGACTTCAATGATTCCACAAACAGTTAATTTTGTCAAGGCTTCTGCATTCATAATTAGATCACACTTGTTTACAGACTTTAACCCAGACATAATTAAATCACAGTTGTCCCTAGACATAATTAAATCACATTTGTCCTTTGACTTTAACCCGGACCTGTCAGAAACGCACATCTTAATTTTGAATCTTACAATACCACCCTTTTTCTTTTTAAGATGTGCGTTTCAGCTAGCATTCTCTCACTCCCAGGGGGCCCACCACCCTTTTTCTTTAATAGCATAAGTTTTAGCTCGTTTGTCCCATGATGGGATATCGCTACTGCCTGGAGCTGGAATATACTGCGCCTGATCAGTGTTCGTATACAAGGAATCAAACACGGCAAAAGTAAGAGAATCATTAGACCCCCGCCTGCTACTAGGAGAGCGGTGCGCCACCAACTACCTCCCAGTAGCCCGTCTAGCCAACTCATGTTCCCCAGGGATCTCCAGGTTTGTACTGGCACGTGGGCCAGTTTCCGAATTTTGTCGGATATTTTTAACACGGCCTTTCCACTGTCGTCTATCTTAAGGCAACAGTTTGTAAGATTGAACTTCCCACATACCCCGCCTTCAGAGGCCAATAGGTAATCCACAGCCAGCCTGTTCTGGTATATTGCTGTTCGCATCTGACTCTGCTGTTTTGCCAACAGCTCCAATGCCAGTGCCGTTTGATTGGCTATCACTTCCACCACCGCCTGCAGTCTAATAATTCGGTTTAACATGTAGACAGGAGTGCGATACCCCCACGACCCATCCTGGGCCCAGGTCGCTGGCCCATAGTATTCAATGATGCGAGCCGGTGGCCACTCATCACCCTACTCGCCCACCTTTATCTCCCGTGTTTCTCTCCTTAATGAATCAAACAGCTTAATTCCCAGCTTGATGCAGGAGGAAGAACTCCGGTCTTTCCTGGGACAGCTGAGACTTCTCATGGTCCCCCCCTGTCCCATGTATCCTTTATTATAGACTTGGTAATAAGGTTTACTATTCTCCCAACATGTTTCTCTCTTGCTTAGATCATAGCATCGATCATTCACATGCGAGTGGGATACGAAGGATCCAGGGAACACCCTCTGCCCCACTCGTACCACGGTTCTGCACTTGTCACATTTCCCTTCAATTTCCCCGACATATAGAATCAAATATATTACAGTCAATAATGTTACAGTCCACATAGAGTTCATTTTTGCTGCCTTTTTAGCTTCACCACCAACGGTTCTTCACCGGGAACACAGGTCCACTCAGTGCGGCTTTCGGGCTTCACCGGTCCTTTTACCCTGGATGCGTGTGTCCACCCTTTTTCTTTTGTCCGTACAGCCGCCTCTGTTGTTAGCAGGACCTGGAAAGGGCCTTCCCACTGTGGCTGTAACTTCTCCGGCTTCCAGGTCCTTACCAGAACCCAATCTCCAGGCACGATCTGATGTAAAGCAAAATCGAGCAGCGGAGTCTGGGCCAAGAGACCCTTTTTCCGCAGTTCTGCAAAGGAACGGGACAAGGCCAGTAAATTGTTCTTTACAAATAAATCACCCCCCTGTAGTGTGGGATACCCCTCTATTTTATTTCAATATGGCAGTCCAAAGAGCATCTCATAAGGAGATATTCCTATATCCTTGCGGGGTGCAGTTCGTATTCTCAGGAGAACGATCGGCAAACACTTGGTCCATGGTAGCTTGGTTTCCAACATCAACTTGGTTAGCTGTGCCTTCAGGGTGCTGTTCATTCGTTCTACTCTTCCCGAACTCTGGGGATGCCACGGGGTATGGTACTTCCATTCGATATCAAGTGCATCGCAAATTAACTGGTGCGTATCTCCTTCTTGGTACGTGGTAGTGACATTCCCGTTATTCCAGCTATCCTTTCTGGGGTAATGCATCGCTGTCCTTTACTGACCCGGTGTCCCAGATACCTTACTTCCTTTTCTACAAATTGTAACTTTTTCTTTGAGACCCGTAGCCCCTGCTTCCCCAGGAAGTTCAGTAGTCTGATGGTGTCTTCCTGCACCCCTTCCTGTGTTGGCCCGGATAGTAATAGATCGTCCACATACTGTAGCAGTTGGCTCTCTGGAGCACATTGGAATTCTGCTAGTACTTGCTCCAAGACCTGCCCAAATAGGTTAGGTGATTCGGTGAACCCCTGTGGCAGGACCGTCCACCGGAGTTGTCTTTTCCGCCCCGTCGTAGGATTTTCCCATTCGAACGTAAACATGTCACGACTGCTCTCTTCTAGCGGGCAACTTCAGAAGGCGTCTTTTCGATCTATTACACTGAACCATTCATGGTCAGGGGAGATCTTACTCATCAGTGTGTAAGGGTTGGGCACTACCGGGTATCGGGTTTGGACTACTGCATTTAGGCCCCGCAGGTCTTGTACCATCCGATAAGTCCCATCTGGCTTTCGCACCGGGAGTATTGGGGTATTATACGGTGACATACATTCCTCCAATAGTCCGTCAGCGATCAGTCCTTCAATCACCGGCTGCAGCCCTTTTCTTCCTTCCATTGAAATAGGGTACTGTTTTCTCCGTACTGGCGAACTGTTAGGTAATAGTGAGATTTGCAAGGGGGGGGACGTTCAAACCCCCCCCCCCCCCCGGTTCCCTTCCTGGTACCATACCTCCGGGCTTATTTTCCTATCGTCTTCTTCCCTGAGGGCAAACAGCTGTACCATTATCTTCCCGTTCCTGGGCACAGTCCCGATGCCTAGCCTGACTTGCAGATCCCGCCCGAGCAGGTTGAATCTCGCAGAGGGTAACAAAAGTAGGTCCTGTCCCGTTACCCTATCCTCATGTTCAATTTTCACGTTTTCTATAACAGGTACTTGTATTATTTTGCCTCCAATACCGGATACTCCCATTACCTTTGTTCCGGTTCGGGCGCCGGGAGGTATCTGGATTACGCTAGATCTTTCGGCACCCGAATCTACCATAAAGGTTGTATCTGACCCTTGGGGACCTACTTTTAAATTTACCAGGGGTTCCTGCCGATAATTCATCCCCAAGGGTAGAAACCCCCGACCTCCCTAGTCTTCATCCTCCATCATAGCGTACGAGCGCACTTCCTGTCGGTATCTGGGGCACTCGCGCCTGAAGTGTCCCTCTTCGTTGCAGTGAAAACATCTTAAAGCCTTCCTTAGCCCTCCTCCTTGCTCCTGGCTACTACCTCGATCCAACCCTGGTCCCTGTCTCTCTCTCTACTATCTGCGGTTACCTGTCACACTGTCTGGACCATTATCCTTGCCGTCTTCTTTTGTTTCTCTTCATCCCTTCTTACAAACACTTTCTGTGCCTCCCTAAGTAATTCACTTAAGGGTTTAGTATTCCAATCTTCTAGTTTTTCCAGTTTTTTTCTTATATCTGGCCATGCTTTCGATACAAATTCAACACGAATCAGCTGTTGGCCAACCTCCGTCTCAGGGTCTTCGATTTGCGGAGCGGTAGGGGGCACATATGGGGCGGCAGGTGGTCGAGCACCTCCCATGTATTCTTTTTCTGTCCCCCTTCATTTATCGTTTTCAATTTATAACTATTTGTCGTTGGTAACCAGCATAGGGCATAATCACTTTCTTCGGGTTTAACGTTAGGTTTTGAATTCACGTACAGATTAAGGGCTTGTTGTACCCAATCCTCGCTAGACCCGAACTTAGGCCATCACACAGCCGACCCTTGGATCGGCTGGCGGGACCAGAATTCACAGTACTGTATCATTTTTTTCTTTGACTTCCCTTTTCGCCTCCCATAATCCCAATTTTCTAACATCCGTCCCAACGGACTATCAGGGGGTACCCCGGGGTATTTTTCATCATTGGCGTCTGGATTTCCTTTACCCTTTTCTCTCTTAGACCCCTTATTCCCCATCTCGAGGACTTGCTCGGTTCCAATCCACCCGCAGGCACCCCGCAGTTCCACAATTCTCGTGTACTACGTCTCTACAGGAAGAATCACCTGCAGGAACCCCGCAGTTCCACAATTCTCGTGTACTACGTCTCTACAGGAATTCAATTTCTTACCTGGGTCCTGTGCACAGAAATTACTCGATCGCTCACTGTCTCAACTGCCTCGACAACCCCTCTTTGTTTCCTTGAGTCCGCCGGATATCACTCGCTCAAGCCGCGCGGGGCGACGAGCAAGGAATCAGGGACTGCCGAACTCGGCAGGGTGCACCTTCTCCGATGTCCTTCCTTACCCCCCTCACGGCTGGAGTGTGGATCCCAGACGAGCCCCCAAGTTGTCAGAAACGAGCCACGCTCCCGAATAATGGCTTCAAGACAAATTCAAGGAAACAAAGTTTATTAACAGTTCTGCAGAGCTGGGCCCCCTCAGAGAAGGGAACCCTGAACCTTACAGGGCAGCAGGTTTTATCCTTCTTCCTTACCCCTCCCCTCCCTGACTCGGGAGGTACACAGTGTTTTCCCATTCCATATTTGGAGTTGTTTTTTTACACGTTTCTGTAAAACAATCTCAGGACTTCAATGATTCCACAAACAGTTAACTTTGTCAAGGCTTCTGCATTCATAATTAGATCACACTTGTTTACAGACTTTAACCCAGACATAATTCAATCACAGTTGTCCCTAGACATAATTAAATCACATTTGTCCTTTGACTTTAACCCGGACCTGTCAGAAATGCACATCTTAATTTTGAATCTTACACCCATTATCCCACAGATCTTGCCATAATCCCCTAATTCTTAGCTCCACCAATTCCTTGGCTTCTGGTTTGCTAAATCAAAGATCTATTCCACAGATGAACTTTTAACAGCTTTTTTGGCCAAACAATCAGCCCGATCATTCCCCTCAACATCTCAATGTGTAGGAACATAACAGGCCTTGATATGCACCAGCTGCTCATATTGCTTCACATGATTCTGATGCAGGTGTTACACCTTAGCTAAGAGTGACCTGAGGCTAGCAGAGAGAAGGAGCGCTTTTCATTTGATAAACATTTATCTCCAACCCGCCACCCAAGGGAACATTTAGGGAAGTCAAAAAGCAACTTGGAGCCATGTGGAGAAGTGCACGTGTGCCAGTACTGTTTGCACACTTTGCTCCAACACCGAAGTTGGGATGACTGACCATGGCTCTGGTGAAGGGCTCAGAGCAACTCTTTATCCTGCAGCTGAAGACCTATTGAGATTGAGGCGCATTCAGCAGATGCTGTTAAGATCCGTATTCGGAAATCATGGGAAAACACAGCCAGTACAAGAACTGTCGTGTTTAGAAATGCTCAGACCGTCTGTGGAGTTAGGAACAACGGGCCGGTTTCCGTTCACTGACCTCAGGTCAGGAACTTGCGGTTACCGTTGGAGACCGCGCGCTAGGGAAGTGGTCGCGTGCGCGCGCGCGCGCGGGAGCGAGCGAGCTTGGGTCCGCATGCGCGGGCTCGGCCTGTCGGCGCTCGAGCCCCGCATTTCGCGTTGGCTTACGTGGCGGCGGCTGAAGCAGGAGGGGGTGTGGGGGTAAGGAAGGAGGCCGCAACAGTGGTTGCTCCTGTCCGCCTCAACTGGTCGTGTCGCCCGCCGTCGCCGGAGGTGAGTACTCGGGGAAGGGTGAAGGCGAGCTGGGTTCCTGAGGGTGGATATTTTTGCTTCCATTATCGGCCGTCACACACGGAACAGCCCGCCTTGTCCTCTTCTGTCATGCCGCCTACTCACCAACTTGCCTAAAAGTTGGTCAGTGCTTCCCGACCCAATGGCCTCTGCAACCCACTGTGAGAGAGGCTAAAGCTCATCAGCACCTGGAGAGGGAGGGCTTGTGTTCCGGATTCCCTCCATCCCAGCTGACCCTGGTGAGGGAGTCCATTTCCTACAAAATCTGCGCATAGGAGTCCACACCCCCACCTCCGAATCTCTGGACAATTACCCCACACCATCGTGGACAAGCCATCACCCCCACCCACTCCCTCACCCTGAGTATTGCATCACCCCATCCCTGAATCTCTGGGCATACTATTGCCCCCACTCCACATTCTATCGTGGACAAGACATCACCCGCTCCTGAATCTCTGGGCAACCTTTTGTCCCCACCCCCAAATCTCTGCGCAAGGTTATCCTCCAGCCCACCCAAGGCATAGCCCCCATCTCTAATCCCTCTCCCACTCCCGGGCAAGGTATTACCCCCATTCCACTCATGGACAAGCCATCACCCCACCCCCTATCTCTGGGTATTGCAATGCCCCGACCCCACACTCTATTGTGGACAAGTCACCACCCCCACTCAAGCCCTGTCCCTGAATATTATATCACTTCCCCTGCCCCCTACCCCTGTGGGAGGAAAGGGGGATAAGCAGATGGAGGTGATGGGCAGGCAAGGAGATAAGGTAAGAGAGGGAATTGGGAATGGTGGTGGGTGCGGGTGCTACCAGAAGTTCAAGAAATTGTTGTTCATGCCATCAAGTTGTAAGGTGTAGCTCCTCCAACTGAGTGTGGCCTCATGGCCTCAGTACAGGAGGCCATGTGGAAGGAATGAGGGTCTTTCAATCCCATACACCAGGAAGTTGTTTCTTGCCTCAGTCCTGTGAAAGCAAGCGTGTGTGTGCATGATTGTGTGGTGGAGGGGGAACCTTTTATCTCATCAGGTCTGTGGCACATGGGTGGATCTCCCACTCACCAGCCCCATGGATGGGTGAGGCAAATTCTTCCCTTTCATCAGCCTCAAGTCTTTTCCAACACATGGGTGGATAGAGGAGAGTGTCTCATGGGAGGAGAAAGGTGATTGCCTCCCTCGTGGCCCAATCAGTAATGGTAGGTGGGAGGGATCTGCTGTTCTGCTGTGTCATGACACTTTTCTGCCTTGTGAGTCAACCATACCGCATCAGGTTGCACCTCTGCCACCAACATATTGACCTGCTTTTGTAGATCACCTTTGCATCCATTGTATCTCAAGCTTCTGGATGTCTCAAAGTATTTAGTGGAGCAAGTCAAAATATTTAATGTTTCAGTTGTGTTTAAGGAGATTCCTGATGTGGCGAGGACATTCCAAGCATATAGATGGTTGAAAGAGTGCAGAGAAGGTTTACAAAGATGTTGCCGGGACTTGAGAAACTGAGTTACAGAGAAGGTTGAATAGGTTAGGACTTTATTTCCTGGAGCGTAGAAGAATGAGGGGAGATTTGATAGAGGTATCTAAAATTATGATGGGTATAGATAGAGTGAATGCAAGCAGGCTTTTTCCACTGAGGTTCGGGGAGAAAAAAACCAGAGGACATGGGTGAAGGGGGAAAAGTTTAAAGGGAACATGGGGGGTTGGCTTCTTCACACAGCGTGGTAGGAATGTGGAATGAGCTGCCAGATGAAGTGGTAAATGCAGGCTCACTTTTAACATTTAAGAAAAACTTGGACAGGTACATGGATGAGAGGTGTATGGAGTGATATGGGCCAGGTGCAGGTCAGTGGGACTAGGCAGAAAAATGGTTTGGCACAGCCAAGAAGGGCCAAAAGGCCTGTTTCTGTGCTGTAATGTTCTATGGCTGGCAAAGTATTTTTGTGGCGAAAGTCAGCTCAACAGAGACATATTGATGGTTTTGGGTGGGTGGTCAAGGTAGGAATTTTCATTTAAGAAAATTTTCAGGTTTACTTTAAATAAAATGTAGGTGCAGGGACATAGCATGGGGGGATTGCCTGTCATCTAAATCCATGCCGATTATCTCTTGCTTTGATTTCTAACTGCTTGAGGCATGGCAAAAGAGAAACACCCTAGAAAATATAGCTGCAGCTGCTTGCATATATTTTCATTGTCAGCACACGTTTGAAAGGTGAATAGATCCTCAAGCTTTTGCAAGATAGAACAGGATTTTATAGTAATACAAAGCATTAGCTGGCAAAGGACACCACAATATAATAAAGTATGTATTGTAAGAGTTTGTAGAAGCACTGAGAAATAGCAAGTAGTTTTGAGGCGCACGGTAACTGTTTACCTCATTAAAAAGTGGTGAAGACTGGATTTGCTGTTTCAATTTGTTCCTTCCTAGCAATAATTATTCAAATTTTTTTTGTTTCATCACAATTTGCATTTATGTATTGCCAAGAATAATGTTCTTTATGGTCTGTTAGAAACAACATACAGATATACTTGAAATTTTTCTAGGAATGTGGGCATGTGATTCAGTAATTCTGAAATACTTGTAAGCTTTCTGTAGACAAGTCTATTGATCGTGCAATAAATCAGATGTAGTTGAATATTCCAAGCCTTGTTGCATAAACTGATTTGCAGAAGAACTTAAAATGACTAGAGAATGTATTGAGTATACATACTGGCTCTTTTTCTTCTTATACATGGTTGCTCACAGCTTTGTGGCTTTTCTTAAACTTAAATCCACATTTGAATTTCATGCGTTCTTTTGATTTCAAGGCAGGGGCAATGGCATGACTGAAAGTAAATCAGATCTAATGTTAGGAAATGAACATTTAAAAAAAAAGTGTGCTGGAAATCTGAAAATAGTCTAGAAACATTCAGCAGATCTGGCAGCATCCATGGAAAGAGAAATGGTTGATTCTGATTCAGAACCCTTCATCAAGACTGCAAGAGAAATAAGTGAATGTTGCAAATAAGCTGAAGGGTATCTTTCATTCTCACCTACACTGACTTGTATTTCTCCCTCCCAGTTCTGATGAAGGGTGACAGCCCAAAGCATTAACTGTTTCTCTTCCTATAGATGCTGTCTCACCAGCTGTTTTCAGCAATTCATTTTTATATTATTCATATTGGCAGGGTTTTTGCAGAATATTAAATTGTTTTTGGGGTAGGCTGTGAAAATAGTTGAATCCAGTGATGGGCATGTTGGAGGATTTTCCACATGAAATAGTGGAAATGAGCATTGTGTTGTGGTTTACCTCCTGTGAATTTTGTTCTTGCCTCTATTGCCTGTTTATAATGCTAAACTAACATCCTTTATTTTAATTGCCAATGGCTATGCAATAAAAGATTATAACAGAAACGTGCAAATCATTTAAAATTTGAGAGAAAGTCAGGCAAGATATTGTCTGGAACATTGCATTCCTTTCTTAATCTGTCATAGCCTTCGTGCATCTTCCTTTCCTCCCTCAGTTTTGACTTTATTTTGGACACAGCATTTCTAGCGTTTTGTGGTTCTGACATTTGTTGCTCAACATTAATTTATCATAGTGTCAGTAAGTAACTGCGTTTGATTATTGCAGGTTGCTAGGGAGTTTCTGTATTTAGACCTGCTAATGAAAGAGCAGTGATATAGTTCCAATGCTGGTTTAGTGTGAGAACTGCTCCTAGCATTTGAAGGTTGCAGGATTGGGAGGTGTTGTTAGAGAAGTCCTGATTAGTTGATGTCCTTGATTTGGGAGTGCACAGTCAAACCTTGGTAAAAATGTGGTAAAGGGCTGAATTTGGAGGACGAGCAAGGTGGAATATGAGGTACTGCTCCTCTTACCTGTGTCTGGCTTCAACTTGGCAGTAGAGGAGGCTGTGTTACCTCTGGCTGCTCTCTTTGTGGTCAGAGGGAGAAAGTGTAAACTCCGTTCAGACAGAACCAGAAGTCAGGAGTGAACTTGGGCTGCTGGACACGAGGCAGCAAGCAGTTCTACCAGCTGTCAATTGGAGAGTTTTCATTTTTTTTTACATATACTAAGTTTATTCCATGACTACAATGTCACAACAAAAACCTATATGCAACACTCAAAGCTTCATGAAACACATTACTTACAGTTTCAAATTAAAATACCATTATTGTTATCTACAACACACTTGAGTCCCTTAGAGCCTACCATTTACAGAAATCCCTTATTGTACCAGTAGATACTGCTACTGCATGCTTCTCTGGGGACACCTGAGCGTGGATGTGTCCTGGAAAGAGGGACAGGATCTTTATTCCTTTTGACAGGATTTGAGGTCCCTAATGTCACATTTGATCGGGGCTACATGCACTTTCATCTCTGAAAATCGCTATATTTGTTCAGGTTTGGCCAAGCTTTAGTAAGATCTAGATCTGAATGGTACTTGTGAAATTCATCTTGATGAACAAGTTATTGGTAAGTGCACCTTCTGTCACTGATAACTGAGGGTGAACTAAAAGACTGACTTTTTTTTTGCTATATGTATTGGCTTTACTGGACAGCTTTAAACATAATCAGGTAGCTGCCAATATTGTAGATGTATTAGAAATATTTGAAGGCTGTGTAACACAACCTGCTCGCTAGAGCTGGGATGTTGAGGCCCCTAGATTTGATGAATTTGATGTTCTCTACTGTTAGTTGATAACACAGGGTAAGTATAATTGGCAGAATAGGAACTTAAGGTTGGGCTTACATGGATGATGTGCTTGGCACTGAACTACAGATAGTTGAAGGTGCTGTGGTAGGCACGGTTCGGGTTAAAGGTGGCCTGCTGTTCTTAGGCTCTGTTGTTGCATAAATGTCAGTGTTTTGTGACAAGGCTGTGGCACCTTGTCAAAGGCCTTTTTAAAATCCAAATATATAACATCCACTACATCCCCTTTATTTATCCTACTTGTAATCTCCTCAAAGAATTCCAACAGGTTTGTCAGGCAGGATTTTCCCTGGAGGAAACCATGCTGACTTCATACTATCTTGTCCTGTGTCACCAAGTACGCCATCACCTCATCCTTAACAATTATGTCAGGCCAACTGGTCTAAATTTCCTTTCTGCTGCCTTCCTCCTTTCTTAGAGTAGAGTAACATTTTCAATTTTCCAGTCCTCTGGCACCGTGCTAGAGTCCAAAGATTTTAGAAAGATTATTTCTAGTACCACCACAATCTCTAACGCTATCTCTTTCAGAACCCTAGGGTGCAGTTCTTCTGGTCCGGGTGGCTTGTATACCTCTAGGTCTTGAAGCTTTTTGAGCACCTTCTCTCTTGTAGCAGTAACAGCACCCATTTCTTTTCCTTCACACACTACAACATCAGGCATACTGCTAGTGTCTTCTACAGTGAAGACTGATACAAAATACTCATTTAGTTCATCAGCCATCTCCTTGCCCCCGTTACTATTTCTCCTGCCTCATTTTCTAGAGGACCTATTTCCACTCATTTCTTTTATTTTTAACATACTTTGATATTATTTGCTAGCTTGCTTTTATAGTTCATTTTTTCCCTTCTAATGATTTTTTAGTTACACTCTTTGGGTTTTTTAAAACTTGCCAATCCTCTATCTTCCCACTAATGTTTGCTTTGTTGTATGCCCTTTTGTTTGCTTTTACAATAGCTTTGACTTCCTTTGTCAGCCCTGGTTATAATATTTTACCATTTGAGTATTTCTTCATTTTTGGAATGCATGTGTTCTGCACCTCCCATTTTTTCCCCTAGAAACACATCCCATTGCTGTTTTGCTGTCATCCCTGCCAGCTGCTCCTTCCAATTTACTTTGGCCAACTCCTCTCTCATACGACTGTAATTTCCCTTACTCCACTGAAATACTGCTACATCAGACTTTACTTTCTCCCTATCAAATTTCAAGTTGAACACAATCATATTGTGATCACTGGCTCTTAAGGGCTCTTTTACCTTAAGCTTCCTATTGCTTCCGGTTCATTACATAACACCTAATCCAGTATAACTGATCCCCTAGTAGGCTCAATGATAAACTGCTCTAAAAAGCTATCTCTTAGGCATTCAACAAACTCACTCTCTTGAGATCCATTACCAACCTGATTTTCCCAATCAACCTGCATGTTAAAATCTCCCATGACTACCATAACATTGCCCTTTTGACTCGCCTTTTCTATTTCCTGTTGTAACCTGTGGTTCACCTCCCAGCCACTGTTGGGAGGCCTGTATATAACTGCCAGCAACGTCCTTTTACCCTTGCAGTTTCGTAACTCAACCCACAAGGATTCAACATCTTCTGATCCTATGACCCAACTTTCTACTGATTTGATGCCATTCTTTACCAGTAGAGCGACACTACCCCCTCTGCCTACCTTCCTATACCTCCAAAACAATTGGTAACCTTGGACATTCAGCTCCCAACTACAACCATCTGTCAGCCATGATTCAGTTATGGCCACATCATGCCTGGCAATCTGTAATGTTGCAACAAGATCATCCACCTTATTTCTTATATTATGCACATTTAGATACAACACCTTGCTATCCTTTCTGATTTTTGCATCCCTGAAGATATGATACTCAGCCTATTGGCTGCAACTAAGTCCCGTCACCTGCCTGCCCTTCCTGACAATCTGACTGCATGCTAGCTTTACTTTTTTACCATCTGACCTACCCTGAGTCCCTTCGCTCCAGTTCCCACCCCCCTGCCAAGTTAGTTTAAACCCTCCCCAACAGCTCTCACAAACCTGCCCGCAAGAATATTGGCCCTCCTCAGGTTCAGGTACAGCCCGTCACTTTTGAACAGGTAGTATCTTCCCCCAGAAGAGATCCCAATTATCTAAGAACCTGAAGCCCTGTCCCCTGCGCCAGCTTCTCAGCCACACATTTATCTGCCAGATCTACTCTCACTGGCATGTGGCACAGGCAGCAATCCAGAAATTGCTACCTGGGAAGTCTTGCTTCTCAGTTTTCTATCCAGCTCTCTAAATTCTCTTTTCAGGACATCATTGCTATACCAAGACATCTGGTTGCTCTCCCTCCCTCTCCAAAATGTTGTGGACATGATCTGAGACATCCCTGACCCTGGCACCTGGGAGGCAACATACTATCTGGGTGTCCAGTTCACGTCCACGGAATCTCCTGTCTGTGCCTCTCACTATCAAGTCCCCTATACTACTGCTTCCTTGTTCTCATTCCCTTCTGCACCACAAACCCATGCTCAGTGCCTGTAACCCAGTCGCCATGGCATTCTCCCAGGAGGTCATCCCCCACAAGTGTATCGAAAGCAGTATACGACCAGCTCTCCTTATTCGCGGGGGATTGGTTCCGGGACCCCCCGTGGATACCAAAAAACGCGGATGCTCAACTCCCTTATTTAACCTGTCGCAATGTGGTAGTCTTTCGGCCTCAGCGGAACCCCAGACCTTATTTAACCTGTCTCAGTGCGGTGGACATTAGGACCTGGCGGCGGACCTCTGAATCAGCAGTGTTTCTGTTCACGAAAATTATCACGATCACGACTGAAAATAAAGTGTAAGTAATAAAGCGATCAGAAAGAGGTGAAATGCTATCGGTTATTGGAAAAGCGTTAGACTAGTCGGTCAACAATCAGAACAATTTTAATGGAGCATTTGAAAGGCCCTGTCCCGATGAAAGCTACAATTATTACTAAGCAAGGCAGTGGTTTAATTATTGAAATACATATGTTTCTTAAGTGTTTTATTTGCATAGAAAGGTAAAATATATACTGTGTACTAAGACAAACGTTTTACTAACTGAGGCTACATAATACCGGATGTACCTATTCCGACTTCAAATCTGTCTTAAAGACGGACTCAGGAATGGAACTCGTTCATAACTCGGGGACTGCCTGTACTTTTAAACCATCTCTAGATTACTTATAATACCTAATACAATGTAAATACTATGTAAGTAGTTGTTATACTATATTGTTTAGGGAATAATGACAAGAAAAAATAGTCCGTACATGCTCAAACAACGAGTGCTGAAGAGAGAACTTCCGGGTTTACCTGATCCGCGGTTGGTCGAATCTGCGGATAAGAGGGCCGACTGTACTTATTTTTGAGGGGTGCTTTGCTCTAACTGCCTGTTTCCATTTCTCCTGACAGTCACTCAGCTACTCGCCTCCTGCGACTTCCCTATAACTTTGATCAATTATATCCTCACTCTCCCTTACAAGCCGAGGATCATCCAGTTGCTGCTCCAGATCCCTAACATGGTCTTCAAGTATTTGCAGCCAGATGCACTTCATACATCTCCCAGTTCTCCAAAATCCGGCACAAAAACACACCACAGCCATTTAAATGGTATGCTAAGAAGGGGAAAAAAAACAAAAAGGGAACTTTAACAGATGCTTTACACAGAGCTGACACCTCTTCCGAGCCAAAGCCTGTCGCTTCCACTCTCACCACTGGCCTACTCCGAATAATGGCCACTCCGCTTATTCCTTCTCTACTTTTATTTAGTTTATAGAGCTCTGTTGACACCACTGATAGGCTCCATACAATAGACAAATGCCCTCAAAGCTCCCTTTTTAAATAACTGCTGCTGACCTGCGAGAAATACCTCTTGGTAAAGCTCTGTTACTACTCACTGCAGCTTCTTTTGATTCTATGCAGTAGCCTCCCGACCTCCATACCAGACAGTGATGTTGCCAGTTAGAATGCTCTCATGGTACATCTGTAGAAATTTGTGAGTGTCTTTGGTAATATACCAAATCTCTCCAAATTCCTGACAATATATAGTTGCTGTATGCCTTCTTTGTAGCTGCATCATTATGTTAGGCCCATGATAGATCCTCCAGAATATTGACACCCAGTGTCTTGAAAATGCTCACTATTTCCACTTCTGATCCCTCTACGAGACTGGCGTGTGTTCCCTCATCTTGACCTTTCGGAAGTCTACAAGTTCTTTGGTCTTACTGACGTTGAGTGTAACGTTGTTGCTGCATTACCACTCAACTAGCTGATTTATCTCACTCCTGTATGCCCTTGCGTCACCATCTGAAGTTCTGCCAACAATAGCTGTGTTGTCAGCAAATTTATAGAATGCATTTGAACTGTAGTCTAGCCACACAGTCATGGATGTAGAGAGAGCAGAGCAGTATGCTTAGCGCGTTGATTGTCAGCAAAGTGGAGATGTTAGTTCTGATCCGCACAGATTGTGGTCTTCCAGTTAGGAATCTGAGGTCCAGTTGCAGAGGGAGGTACAGAGGTCCAGCGTTTGGAACTTTTCAATCAGAACAGTAGGAATGATTGTGTTGGACACTGAGCTGTAATCAACACACCGCATTACTGGCATGAGTATTTGTATTGTCCAGGTGATCCAAGGCCACATGAAGAGCCAATGAGATCTCATCTTCTGCAGACCTATTGTGGCAATCAGCAAATTGAAGTGGGTTCAGGTCCTTGCTGAGACAGGAATTAATTTTAGGCATAAACAACCTCTTAAAGCACTTCATCATATATGTGAGTGCTATGGGATGATAGTCATTAAGGCAGTTCATCCTGCTCTTCTTGGCCATGGTATAACTGTTGCCCTTCTGAAGCAGGTGGAAATTTTTCGACTGCAATAAAAGATTGAAAACGCTGTAAACGTGCCCACTAGTTGGTTGGCACAGGTTTTCAGGGCCCTTCTAGGTACTCCATTGGGGCCTGTTGCCTTGCGAGGGTTCACCCTCTTGAAAGACAACCTGATGTCGCCCTCTAAGACTGAGGTCACAGGATCATTGGTTGCTGCAGCAATCCTCATAGCTGTAGTTCTATTCCCTTTGAAAGACAGTGTCTATACTTCATCAGGATTTTGAAGAAATTTGGTATGTCAAGAAAAACACTTGAAAGCTTCTATAGATGTACTGTGGAGAGCATTCTAACAGGCTGCATCACTGTCTGGGATGGGGGGTGGGGTTGCTGCTGCACAGGACCAAAAGAAGTTGCAGATTTAGTCGACTCTATCTTGGGTTCTAGCCTACAAACTACCTAGGACATCTTCAAGGAGCGGTGTCTCAGAAAGGCAGCATCCATTATTAAGGACCACCCCCCCCCCCCCCCCAGCACCCAGGGCATGCCCTTTTCTCACTCTTACTGTCAGATAATAGGTACAGAAGCCTAAAGGTGCACACTCAGTGATTCATCGAACAGCTCCTTCCCCTCTGCCATCCGATTCCTAAATGAGCATTGAACCTGTGAACACTACCTCACTTTTCAATATTATTTCTGTTTTTGCACAATTTTTAATCTATTCAACATGCATATACTTTTATTTATTATCTTTTCCTCTTCTATATTATGTATTGCATTGAACTGCTGCTGCTAGATTAACGAATTTCATGACGTATCTGGGACTGAAGCATCACTTCCATTTATGATGTTGGATTTCGCTTTGTAGGCAGTAATGGCCTGCCAACCCTGCCAGAGTTGACGTGCATCGGATTCTGCTTCCAACCTCGTACGAAATTGTTCCTTAGCTGTTTCTTAAATAAGGGTCCCAATAGAGTTAATGCCCCTCCTCCCCTTCATACTCCATCCCTGATTTTTTTTCCCCCCACCGCCCTTTTTTCCCCTCTCTTCCATCACTCTGCCTGTTCTCCATCTCCCTCTGGTGCTCCCCTCCCCCTTTCTTTCTCCCTAGGCCTCCCGCACCCATGATCATTTCCCTTCTCCAGTTCTGTATCCCTTTTGCCAATCTCCTTTCCAGCTCTTAGCTTCACCCCACCCTCTCCGGTCTTCTCCTATCATTTCGCATTTCCCCTTCCTCCCTCCTACTTTCAAATCTCTTACTATCTTTTCTTTCAGTTAGTCCTGACGAAGGGTCTCAGCCTGAAATGTTGACAGTGCTTCTTCCTGTAGATGCTGCCTGACCTGCTGTGTTCCACCAGCATTTTGTGTGTGTTGCATAAAAGTTTACTATCCAGGTTGTGGAAGTTTAAATAATCCCAAATGCACTTTTGACTTTTTAAACCTTGAAAGTGAACAGCACGAAAACAAATGGTGCCTAGCATAAATTGTATGTGAATGAAAGGAAGGGGAAATGCTGGACATTTTACTGAAGATATACACTGAATAATAAAGGAATGCAGTGATTAGTAAAATCGGACATGAAATAGTATCCGAGTTGTTCATGGCTATAGGTTGCTGTCTTAGAATATAGAAGAACAGATGTACACCTTAAACTGAAATGTCAAAGATTTCAACTAAACAACCTTAGTGATCCACAACTTAGTTGCACTTAGATTCAGTATTGTCTATGATGGATGCCATTAGCTTTGAGCAGAACTGGACACTGAAGCTTTTGATAATCTCTTGGTGTAACAAACCACAATCCTCTTCTGGAAATAAGTTAAATTTAGCTATATTCAAGGTACAAAAATGCTAATAGTATGATGTTCCTCAGCTTCAACTCCTTTTTAGATTACATTTTTCAGCTTATTTTGCAGTGAATGGACCTCCGATATTCTAGTCAAGGATCAGGATGGTGATGCAGAAGCATTTCTCGACTATTGTTATCGTCTTTTGTGTCTGTGGTTTGTTTCCGTCGCTGTCCAGTGCAGATATCCACAGAGCCAATGCCAAGAAGCTGACCCGAAAGGCAGCAGCAGCACAGGCTGCTAATGAGAATCAATGGTGGTGCCCGGAAAATGTGTTTGAGCTCCGATCATGGTCAGAACTGTTCTCAGGAGAGCGTGTTGATGCCTGGATCTGTTCTTTAATTGGCTCTGTGATGGTTGGGCTCAGTGGTGTCTTTCCTCTTCTCGTCATCCCAATTGAGGCAGGAGCAACACTGAAGTCTAAAGGTAAAAGTCATAACAACTACATAAAGGGGTCAATGTATAGTTGAATTTTTGACATTTTATTTTCGAATCCAGCCCAAGTAGTTATAAAATTCACATATGATTAAAGCTATGTTCTCAATTTCACTTAAAGACATGATGTTCTGAAGGATTAAATATATTAAGCTCATGGGTCATCTAGGGAAAGAACAACTGGGGAATTTGGTTTTCCTCTTCCCCCACGGTATTCAGCTGGGATTAATTTTGGTTGTATGTTAATTTAAACTTAAATTAGAAGTGTTTTTTTGTTTCTTAGTTTTGTTTTCCTGTCATGGGATGGCTGTATAAATATGCTGTACTGTATCTGCTCTATGATATGCTGTGCTGCTTTGTAAAATAAGAATAAATAATAAAAATTTGAATTACAAAAAAAAAGTATGGAACATGCTGGAGGTCAAATGCAGGGGCATCTTACTCTTGCACTGCCCCTGTATTCGCCACTGTCTGCAACTGAGCTGATAGACAAAATACCTATCTGACCTCTCTGGTCTACGATGGTCATTGCTGGCACATCTAGCTTCATTTGAAAAGATAAATGGCTTTTTTTTAAACTATAATTAACTTTTACCTTATAGTTTTAAGTTTGGTTTTAAATTTTTTTTATTTATGCTTTACTGTTCTTTTTATGCTGCTTTTGATCATAGCACTTCAAATCAGTTGCAGCAGCCTTCTGCCAGCATGAATTGTCAAAAAGCCATCAGGGCAGTCCATTATTGCAGCCTTCGTTCACTGTGTATGGCTCAGTTGTTTGTTGATAGCCACAGAGCAATTTCAGAATGGTCATAGCAGCAAGATTGGCAGGACTTGGTTACTTGCCTTTGATGGTTAGAGTTCATAAGTTGACTGCTCAACTTGAGGTTTTCCTTTCTCTGCCCGTATAGATGGTTCCCAACGGTTGAAACGATTGTTGAGTTTTGCCATTGGTGGGCTGCTTGGGGACGTCTTCTTGCATCTTTTGCCCGAAGCCTGGGCCTATACCTGCAATAGAAATCCAGGTAAGAAATGGATTCCCAAGAGACTGTACAACAGAGAACACAGATTCATAGATATGGGGGGAAAGAAAGCCCTTTGGCCCAGCTTATCTAAACTAATCCATTTGGCCTTTTTCTAAACATTTTCTCTCTATCTACCTGTCCAAATGATTTTTAAACATAATTGCACCTGCCTCTTCTATCTCCTTTGACATCTTGTTCCATATACCCATCACCCTCTGAAAATACTTAACCTTCAGATCCTTTTAAATCTTTCCTCTCTGACTTTAAATCTATGCTTTTTGTTTCATACTTTTCTACCCTGAAGAAAAAATTGAGACACCTCTTTTGATTTATAATGATCAATAAGGACACTCACTGAGCTGCCTCTGATCCAGGGAAAGCCATCTCAACCTGTCCAATTGGTCCTTATAATTCAAGCCCAGTCCAGTCCAGTCCAGACAATATCCTTTTGAATCTTTTCTGCATCCTCTATAGTTCTTTTTATAGCATTCTTAAATTCTATAAAGGATGGGAAGAATGTCAGCAGTTTAAATAGGGTTAGATGGATGGTGTTGAGACTGATGCAGAGATGCTTGATAGATAACATTAACACGAATGTTCGGCAGCAGGAAATCTTGACAAGGTTGTATTTTTGAATAAGTTAGACAGCTGAAACACAGTCCAGTAGCCGTGGTATTGCTGGCAAAGAGGAACTAGATGTTATGAGTGTATAAAATTGTTTCCCTATATCATATGCCAGTAATGGAACAACAGCATTGTGACCGTTACAGAGTTTTGGCTGTCACAAAGGCGGGAAGGACTTCTGCATGCTCCTGGGTTTAGACGTTTCAAAAGATACTAGGAGGGAAGTAGAAGAGAAGGGGAAGTGTCCTTGCTAATCAAGGATAATATCACAGCTGCAGTAAGGAAGGATGTCATGGAGGGATTGTCTATTGAGTAGGTGTGGATGGAGGTCAGAAAGAGGGAAGGGAGCAAACACTCTATTGGAAGAAACGGAAATACTCAGTAGACACTCCCATCCCTCAATAGTAACAGAGACACTGAGGAACAGATTGAAAGGCAAATTTTGGAAAGGTGGAGCAATAACATGGGTGACTTCAAATTCCCAAATATTGATTGGCACCTCTTTGGTGCAAAAGGGTTAGATGGGGCAGAATTTGTTGGGCGTGTCCAGGAAGGTTTCCTGACACAATATGTAGACAGGCTGACAAAAGGAGAGGCCATACTGGGTGTAGTACTAAACAATAAACATGGTCAGCTGTCAGATCTCTCAATGGGTGAACATTTTAGAGACAGTGACCACAACTTCCTGATCTTTACCATAGGTTTAGACAAGGTTAGGAACTGACAGTATAGGAAAGTATTTAATTGAGGGACTGGGAATAATGATGCTTTTAGGCAGGAACTTGGGAGCGTAAACTGGAAGCAGATGTAGTCAGGGAACTGCACAATAGAGAAGTGGAGGTTATTTAGGGAGCACTTGCATTGGTTTCTGGATAGGTTTGTCCCATTGAGGCAGGGAAAGAATCGTAGGGTGAAAGAATCATGGTTGACAAGAAATATGGAACATAGAACCATAGAACATTACATCACAGAAACATGCCTTTTGGCCCTTGGCTGTGCCGAACCATTTTTCTGCCTAGTCCCACTGACCTGCTTCTGGCCCATATCCCTTCGTACACCTCTCATCGATGTACCTGTCCAGGTTTTTCTTAAATGTTAAAAGTGAGCCCACATTACCACTTCATCTGGTAGCTCATTCCACACTCCCACTACTCTCTGTGTGAAGAAGCCCCCCCCCCCACATGTTTCCTTTAAACTTTTCCCCTTTCACCCTTAACCCATGCCCTCTGGTTTTTTTCTCCACTAGCCTCAGTGGAAAAAGCCTGCTTGCATTCACTCTATCTATACCCATCATAATTTTATATACCTCTAGCAAGTCTCCCCTTATTCTTCTATGCTCCAGGGAATAAAGTCCTAACCTATTCAACCTTTCTCTGCAACTCAGTTTCTCAAATCCCGGCAACATCCTTGTAAACCTTGTCTGCACTCTTTCAACCTTATTAATATCCTTACTGTAATTTGGTGACAAAAACTGTACACAATACTCCAAATTCAGCCTCACTAATGTCTCATACCACCTCACCATAACATTGGAACTCTTATACTCAATACTTTGATTTATAAAGGTCAGTGTACCAAAAGCTCTCTTTACTACCCTATCTACCTGTGACGCCACTTTTAGGTATTTTGTATCTGTATTCCTAGATCCCTCTGTTCTACTGCATTCCTCAGTGTCCTACCATTTACCTTGTATGTTCTACCTTGGTTTGTCCTTCCAAAGTGCAATACCTCACATTTGTCTGTATTAAACTCCATCTGCCATTTTTCAGCCCATTTTTCCATCTAGTTAGAAGGAGCACTGTAAGATATAGGAACAGAATTAGGCCATTCAGCCCATCATCTGTTCCAATATGATGGGATCAGTTGTGATCGGCACTCATCACCCCTTTCGGCCTTTTTAAGTTCCTCTGCATGCCGTTTGGCCTAAAGAATGTCGCACAGACGTTCCAGCGGTTAATGGACGCAGTGGGACGTGACCTGGACTTCGCTTTCATCTATTTGGACGACATCCTCATAGCTAGCAGCAGTCGTCAGGAGCATGTGTCCCACCTCCGTCAACTCTATGCCCGACTGAGTGAATACGGTCTAACAATCAACCCGGCCAAATGCCAGTTCGGGCTCGACACCATCGACTTCCTGGGCCACAGGATTACTGAAGGCGGGGCAACCCCTCTGTCCGCTAAGGTAGACGCAGTCCGCCATTTCCCCCGACCCACCACAATCAAAGACCTTCAGAAATTCGTGGGTATGGTAAATTTCTACCACCACTTCCACCCTTCAGCTGCCCGAATCATGCGCCCCCTGTTCGCCCTGATGTCGGGTCTGGGCAAGGACGTTACCTGGGACGAGGAGTCCACCGCCACTTTCATTAAAACGAAAGAAGCCTTGCCAAACGCCGCGATGCTAGTGCACCCCAGAATGGACGTCCCTACCGCCCTCACAGTGGACGCATCTAACACGGCAGTCGGTGGGGTACTGGAGCAACTCATCGCGGGTCACTGGCAACCCCTGGCATTTTTCCGCAAACACCTGCGACCACCCGGGCTCAAATACAGTGCTTTCGACCAGGAACTTGGCGCTATACCTGGCAATCCGGCATTTCAGGTGGTACTTAGAAGGTAGGCCCTTCACCGCGTTCACGGACCACAAGCCGCTTACCTTTACGTTCACGAAGGTGTCCGATCCCTGGTCGTCCCGCCAGCAGCGCCATCTGTCCTACATCTCTGAATACACGACAGATGTCTGGCACATCTCGGGTAGGGACAATGTCGTGGCGGACATGCTCTCTCGCCCTAACATTCATGCCCTTTCCCAAGGGGTAGACTTTGAGGTGCTGGCGGAGGCGCAGCAGGCAGACGAGGAGATCCCAAGTTACAGAACCACAGTCTCCGGTTTGCAGCTCCAGGACCTCCCCGTAGGCCCAGGTGAGAGGACCCTACTCTGTGACGTCGCCACCGGCCAACCCCGTCCCGTCGTCCCGACACCTTGGCGGCGACGCGTTTTCGACTCCATTCATAACTTAGCGCACCCCTCCATCAGGACAACCGTCCGGATGGTCTCCAGCAGGTTCGTTTGGCACGGACTCCGCAAGCAAGTCAGTGAATGGGCCAGAACGTGCATGCACTGCCAGACGGCCAAGGTGCAGCGGCACAGCAAAGCTCTGCCGCAGCAGTTCCACCCCACCCACCGGCGTTTCGACCACATTCATGTGGATATCGTGGGCCCCCTGCCAGTGTCACGCGGAGCGCGGCACCTGCTGACTATCGTGGACCGGTTCACAAGATGGCCAGAGGCGATCCTGCTCACCGACACCATCTCCGAATCTTGTGCCCGGGCACTGATCGCCACCTGGGTGGCGGCCCACATTGTACCAGCCCACATTACCTCCGACAGAAGCGCCCAGTTCACCTCCAGCCTGTGGTCAGCTATGGCCAGCCTTCTGGGGACACAGCTGCACCACACCACTGCCTACCACCCACAGTCGAACGGCCTGGTGGAGCGTTTCCACCGTCACCTAACGTCAGCTCTCATGGCCCGCCTGAGAGGACCTAACTGGGTGGACGAGCTTCCCTGGGTCCTACTCGGCATCCGCACGGCGCCCAATGATGATCTGCACGCCTCGTCGGCCGAGTTGGTGTATGGCGCAACCCTGGTCGTCCCCGGGGAGTTCATACCAGCCCCAAGGGGGCACGAGGAAGTACCCGCAGCAGTCCTGGGCAGACTACGCGAGAGGCTCGGCAACCTGGCCCCCATACCCACTTTGCAGCATGGGCAGAACCCGACCTGCGTACCCAAAGACCTGCAGAACTGTAAGTTTGTGTTTGCACAAAGGGGCGGGCATCGGCCACCGCTGCAACGGCCCTACGAGGGGCCGTTTACGGTGCTCAGGAACAACGGGTCCACATTCGTGCTGGACGTTGGGGGGGGGGGGAGAGAGGAGGTTTTCACGGTGGACCGACTCAAACTGGCCCATGTGGACTTGGTGCAACCGGTCGAGTTTCCGGCACTGCGGCGCAGAGGCCGACCTCCCAAACAGGGTCCGGCCCAGACTGTGGACATTGGGGGGTGTATCGCCGGTTCTGGGGGTGGGGGAGGTTATGTGGCGACCCACTTCCTAGCGCACTCGAACCGGCTCACAAATAGCCAACGCGCCGGCACAAAGGCCAGTCCCAAAAGGGCGCCAGGTCTGCTTCACCAACAAAGGGAAAAGCCTGCGGGGGATTGTGAGTACGTGCCCCCTACAGCATCCGCGCCCAGGGAGGGCGGGATCAGGGAGGCTTTAAAGCAAGGCTGTGAAGTTCGAATAAAATCTCCATCTTTAACTGCAGTTTACCGACTCCGTGTCGTTATTTTAGCGCTGCGTGTAGCACACCGCTACACTTCTATATTTTTTTTAAAAAGTAAGAAAGAATCTTTCTTAAGATTTAGGAAGCAAGGATCAGGCAAGGCTTTACAGATTTACATCAGAGCCAGGAAGGACCTTAAGTATGGACTTGGTAGAGCTAGAAGGGGATATGAGAAAGCCTTGGCAATTAGGATTAAGGAAAACCCGAAGGTGTTTCTGCACATATGTGAAGAACAGTAAGATGACTAAAGTGAGTGGAGGCCTGATCAGGGGTAGAAGGTAATATCTGTACCTGGAGATGGAGGGAGTAGAGGAAATCCTTAAGCTTAAGTATTCACCAGTGAGAGGGTCCTTGATGTTTGAGAGGTCAGGTAAAGCTGGCTGATATGGTAGAACATGTTGACATTAAGAAATAGCATGTTATGGATTTTTTGAAAAATATTAGGTTAGATGCATCCCCGGAGAGATATGAGGGAAGAGCACCTTTGGCAATTATTTTTACGTGCCCTCGGTGACCAGATGCGTATTACCAGATGATCGGAGGGTGGCGAGTATTATTATTTTGTTCAAGAAAGGGAGTAATGATAACCCTGGGAATTGTAGAGCAGTGAATCTTACTTCAGTGGTAAATTATTGTTGAAGGTTCTTAGAGATAGTATTATGAGATTAGGTGAACCATAGTCTGAGTAGAGATAGACAGCATGGCTCTGTGATGTGTGATTCTTGCCTCATTAGCCTGATTATATTCTTCGAGGGTGTGACAAAGCACATTGAGGGTAGTCCAGTGGATGTGGTGTATATAGATTTTAGTAAGACATTTAATAAGGTTCTGTTTGTGAGGCCCATTCAGAAAGTCAAGAGGAATGATATCCAGGGGAACTTGGCTGTGTGGATACAGATTTGAGTTACCTATGAAAGTCAGAAGGTGGTTGTAGGCAGAGCATTTTCTTCCTGGAGGTCGGTGACAAGTGGTGTTCTGCAGGGATGTATTGTGCAACTCCTACTCATTGTGATTTATATCAATGACTTGGATGAGGAAGTGGAAAGGTGGGTTAGTAAATTTGTAGATGACATTAAGTTTGGTGGCATTGTGAATAGTGTAGAAGACATTGACAAGATGCAGAGTTGGGTTGTGAAGTGACAGATAGAGCTCAACCAGCAAAAGTGTATATAGTCTTTTACTTTAGAAGGCTGAATTTGAAGGCAGATTGCAGGGTTAATACAAGATGATGTTGTATCTCTATAAAACCCTGGTTAGATCACACTTGGAATATTGTACAGGTCACCCCCTCTACCCTTTACAAAGGTAGAGTGTTCCAATGAAACCTTTAAGCTGAAATGGCATAAAGCGAAGAACCATTAATTTATATGGGAAAATTTTTCGTAAAAGCAAAAATCCTCTTTGTAATGGGAAAACAGCTTGTAGGTCTTTTGTAAAAGTGAAGTGGCGTAAAGTGGGGGGACATCTGTATTCGGTTCTGGTTGCCTCATTATAGGAGGCGTGTGGAAGCGTTAGAGAAGGTGCAAAGGAGATTAGAGAGCAAGTCTTATGAGGATAGGTTGAACAAGCTAGGGCTTTTCTCTTTGGAGCTAAGGAAGATGAGAGGTGACTTGATAGAGGTATACAAGATAAAAGGCATAGATTGAATGGATAGTCAGAGACTTTCTGCCCAGTGCAGAAATGGCTAACCTGGCATAATTTTAAGGTGATTGGATTAAAATGTAGGGCAGTTGCCAGATGTAATTTTTTTTTTTAACGTAGAGTGGTGTGTGTGTGTGTGGAACAACGTGCCAGTGGTAGTGTTAGAGGCAGGTGCCTTAGTGACATTTAAGAAACACTTGGGTGATAGAAAATGAAGGGAAGGTTTAGATTGATCTTGGAGTAAGTTATAAGGTCAACACAACATCGCTGGCTGAAGGCCTCTACTGTGCTGAAATGTTCTATGTTCCATAAATTATCCTGAAGTGTCTACATCAAATTGGAAAGAAACTCTTGGAAGAAGTGTAGATTCCATTTGAAACCTATACATTCAAGTCTTGTATTTTGCTGATTTACAATCTGCATACTCACAAGATCAGCCCAGATTTCACCCTGTACTTCAAAACTGATCGCTGCTGATAAAATTCAACTTGGTTTGTTTTAAGAATATTGGGTACAAAAGAGAATGTATTTCTCCTCGTTGTTATCTGTGGGGAAATCTTTGTTATACCTATTAGATACTGAGGACTTGTTGCAGCTAACAGATTAGAGCCAGGGGGTGTTGGGACTTCACTGAGGGAAGAAGTGAGCAATGGTAGCAGACTAGTTTCATGTAAGTTGTGACTTTTGCCAATGCTGCCTTAGTTATATGAGCATAGTGTAGAAGCCTTGAATGGAAAGAGTGATGCAATAATGTGCTCCAGGTCTTTTTGGAAGTGTTTTAGGAAAAACATACATAGGTTTCTTGAGAGAAAATTGTAAAGGGAATTCATTTTTTAAAGCCATGAAGATACCTTTAGCTTTCTTATTCCTGTTGGCCAAAAGTGTACTTCTGGTTAATCCCACTTCAGTTGGAGTCTTGGAGGTTATCACTGTAAGAGCACGTCTGGAAAAATTGCAGATATGATCAGGTTGAATGCATCCACCACCCTTTTATGCAGTGAGTAACTCAATGACGAAAATCATTTTTTCTCAACTCACTAATTCATCAATCAGTTAACTTCAATCTATGCATCCTAGTTACTGTACTATTTGTTCAAAGGAATTAGGTTCTTGATACTTGCCCTTTAGGAATCTCATATTTCAGAATGCAATAAACATTAAATTTAGGAATAACATAAGTATTGAGGGGACCAGAAGCAGACTTCAAAAGAATGTGTCACATAATTTCACTAATCTGCTTGTACTGTGAAATTTAATGCAGGAATAGAATAGGTGTTTTGGAAGAATAAATGAGGAAATATTTAAGTGGTACAATTTTTTAAGGGAGTATGTCCAGGGTTCAGTTACATAAATCTATGAAAGTGGCAAAAGAAGACAGGGCCTTTTAATGTAAAAGTATGTGAGTTCCAGACATGTAACTGGTAAAGTATTCAGAAGAGGGATATGAGAATTTGTTTTAACAGGAAAATGTGGCTTAGACAGAGGGCATTTGTGGCTCTACTCACTTTATACTTATGACTGTGAGGCTAAGCACAGCTCCAATGCCATATTTAAACTTACTGACAGCACCACTGTCATTGGCTGAATCAAAGATGAATTAGCATATAAGAGGGTGATTGCAAATCTGGCAGAATGGTGCCACAACAGCAACCTCTCACTCAATGTCAGCAAGACCAAGAAATGATTATTGACTTTTGGATGAGGAAACCAGAGGTCCATGAGCCAGTCCTCATCGAAACTTCAAAAGTGGAGAAGTTCAACTTTAAATACAGCGGCAAAGTGGTTAGTACAACGCTTTACAGTACCAGCGCCCTGGGTTCAATTCCGGCCGCTGTCAGGATTTTGCACGTTCTCCCCGTAACCCCATGGTTTCCTCCCACAGTCCAAAGATGTACCGATCGGTAGGTTAGTTGGTCAATATAAATTATCCTGTGACTAGGATTAAATCAGGGATTGTTGGGCAGCATGGCTTAAAAGTCTGGAAGAGCTCATTCCAAGCTGTATCTCAATAAATACATGTCAGGGGATCTGTCCTGCGTCCAGCATGTAAGTGCCATTACGACACTGCCTCTACTTTGACAAACTTCTATAGATGTGTGGTGAATAGTATATTGATTGGTTGTATCATGGCCTAGTATGGAAACACCAATGCCCTTGTATGGAAAAGTCTGAAAAAGTAGCTGATGTAACCCAGTCCGTCATGGGTAAAGTCCTTCCCATCATTGAGCTACAAGAAAGCAACATCTATCACCATCATCCAGGCAATGATCTCTTCTCACTGCTGTCTTCACGAAGAAGGTACAGGATCCTTGGAACCCAAACCACCAAGATTAGGAATAGTTATTACCTTTCAGCTTTCAGGGTCTTGAACCAGAGGGGATAACTTCACTCACCCGTCACTGCACTGTTCCTACAACCTAGAGACTTTCAAGGACTCTTCATCTCATGTTCATAATATTTATTATTTTTCTTTTTGTACTTGGACAGTTTGTTTTTGCACATTGATTGTTTGTCCATCCTGTTGGGTGCAGTCTTTTATTAATTCTATTCTGTTTCTTTTATTTACTATGATTGCCTGAAAGAAAATGAATCTCGGTTATATATGGTGCATATATGTACTTTGTTAATAAATTTACTTTGTACTTTGAGAAACATTGCCATTTTTGACAGGTGGTTGCCCGAAAGTGATGATGTAAGAATATTGAACTAAACTTTGAAAGGAACTCTGACAGTGCTAGAAGAAAAGTGGGACTATCTTCATAGCATCTTCAGAGCCAGCACAAGCACAATCAGCCACATATTATCATGTGCTTAGAGATTCAAATAATCTAGAGAATGAGAGCATGAGCATGGAAGGAAGTAAAAGTGACTAAGATGGCAGGTTTCGTTAATTCCAACTACTTGAGTAATATTCTCTGTGGGACATGCTGTCCTTGTCCAGCTGGCCTATATTTGGCTCCAGTTCTATATAGCAACAATTGCAGTCACAGTGTTTAAAAGACATTTGGACAGATACTTGGATAGGAAAGGCATAAAGAGATATGGGCATAATGCATGCAAATAGAATTAATGTAGATGGGAATCATGATCAGTGCAGAGCATGTGGGCCAATAGGACCCGTTTCTGTTGTTAGGGATTCGGCAACAATAAATTTATAAGTGAGGCAGGGTTTTTTATAACAAATAAAACATTTATTAAACACTGAAAAACAAACCCCCAAAAGCAAGCAAACAAACAACTAAAGTAACTGGAAATCAGCTGCTGTGCGGCAGCTTAAACAGTTCTTAAAGGAATAAAGCAAAAACAGTTCTTAAAGCGATGGTGCAAAAACAGTTCTTCAAAGTAGTACTGCAAAAGTTCAAAATGCTTACAGTCCATTAAAGGAGAGACTTTATAGACGATTTAAATTCTCTTTCACGTCGTGTTGTTGCGGTTCCCAGTCGAACTATACTTTTCCTGGAGAATTTACGAAGATGAAAATGAAACGGCTTAAAAGCACTGACCTTTCCTTTACAAAACTGTACCCAACCCTTTCTGCTATTATTGCAGGGGTTAGCATGGGGACAGCCAATGAATTCCTTCCAAATGAGGATCAAACAAGGTCAAACCTGTTTCACTGTCGAAATCGACTTTCCTCGATCTTTTAACTCCCAAACTCCGATCTTCACTCTCCACTGATTTTTAACTGGCAGTATTATAAAGAAACTGCCTGCAATGACCTTTTAAACTTTAGGCATTAAATAAAACTCCACCTTTCAATCAAACTGCGTCATAATATTGGACCACGCAGTGGCATGGATTCAAAATGGCAAATCCAGCCACGAACTGCCCCTCCTCACAGGGAGGGGTCCTCCTTTTATACCCTGTATAAAAAAAACCTGTCACATGACCTCTACTGGCAGGGAAAATGACGTCACTCCACCATCTCAAGACCACTACCTTAGGTCCAGCATATCTTCAACACCACTGTCACGTGACAAGTACAAGATACCCACGGGTACGTAACACTGTGAAGTCTGATTCCATGATTTATTTTAATTAATTCTTAACTGGATAAACAAATTACCCAATTAAATTGCAAAAAAGGTGGATTTTCAATTTTTCCAGCATTTTCTCTTGCATAGCTCTATATATAACCAGAGAAGCTTAAAGAAATTACAGCAGCTTTGCCAATGAAATGTGCTGGTTACTTAGTGTGCATTTGAACCCAAGCAAGTAGAAATGTACACAATAATTTGTACAATAATTACTAAGTCAGGAGCTTTCTTGCCTGAGACTCATTTTCTTTTCAGCTCTTCTCACCACTTTGTGTCTTATGTGCAGATGGAGGCTATAGTCGAGACCAGCAAAGGAAGTTGGGATTTTGGGTGATTGTTGGACTACTTGCTTTCTTTGTTTTGGAGAAAATATTCCCAGATAAAGATGAAGAGGAAACAGACTATCACAAAGTAAGTGAAGTATTAAACTAGTCAACCACCATAAACCGCTAAAAAGAATTTTGGTTCACCAATCCACTTCCTTCTACAAGTGTGTTCGACACCATCCTGAACTATTTTCCACCAATTAACATTCAATCATTATCTATGCTTATTATGGCCTGTACCTTATCTATCTAAGCTCATTTCAAAGCCCAAGGACTTTCCCATTTGTCATGGTGATGCATGGCATTGTTTCTGTGGTTCAGTTATGCAATCATTATAACTGAAAGTTTGGGAATACTGAGTGAAGACTCTTGCATTAGGGGAATCTCGAAGCGTCCAAGCAAAAATGTAGAGAGTGAATCCTGAAGTACGATTTAGATCTGTTTTAGTTCCTTCTAATTTTAATTGATTTTAGAAAAGATGTTCTAGAATTGAAATGAATGGAGGGTTATGGACTGAGTGCGGGTCAGAGGGATTAGGTGAGAGTAAGTGTTTGGCACGGACTAGAATGGCCGAGATGGCCTGTTTCCGTGCTGTAATTGTTACATGGTTATATGAAATATGTTTAGCATTTTTGTTTTGTTAAACAGTTTCTGTATGAGTGACTGGGAGCTGCTCTGATTTGGAAACTGGTATAGGAATCATGCTGTCTTTTTGCAAGGTCTAGAAAGCTATAAAAGTAGAGCTTGAAAAATGTTCCCCACCTGGAAAACAAGACATTCAGATCTTGAATAAAAGTTAACTGCTGAAAATGCTCAACAAGTTGGGTAAGATCAGTGGAAAAAGAAGCAAGTACAATCGGCCCTCCTTATCCGCGGGGGATTGGTTCCGAGACACCCTCCCCGCCCCCGCAGATACCAAAAAACGCAGGTGCTCAAGTCCCTTATTTAACCTGTCTCAGTGTGGTGGTCTTTAGGACCCAGCGGAACCCCGGACTTTATTTAACGTCTCAGTGCGGTGGACAGCTCTGAATCCGCGGTGTTTCTGTTCACGAAAATAATCACAATCACAGTTGAAAATAGGGTGGAAGTAATAAAGCAATTGGAAAGAGGTGAAATGCCATCAGTCATTGGAAAAGCATTAGGCTACAATAGGTCAACAATCAGAATAATTTTAATGGAGCATATGAAAGGTCCTGCCCTGATGAAAGCTACAATATTACTAAGCAATGCAGTGGTTTAATTATTGAAATACGTATGCTTCTTAAATGTTTTATATGCGTAAAGGTAAAATATGTACTATACACTAAAAAACTTTTGACTGACGCTAAATAATACCAGATGTACCTGTTCCGACTTCAAATCCCACTTAAAGACGGACTCAGGAACAGAACTCATTCATAACCCAGGGACTTTTAAGTCATTTCTAGATTACTTATAATATCTAATACAATGTAAATGCTATGTAAATAGTTGTTATACTGTATTGTTTAGGGAATAATGACGAGAAAAAAATAGTCTGTACATGCTCAAACAACGAGTGCTGGATAGAGAACTTCCAGGTTTTCCCGATCCGCGGTTGGTTGAATCCGCGCAAGCGGAACCCACGGATAAGGAAGGCCAACTGTATTGCTGGTTCAAGATGCCTTAACAGAATTGAGAATGAAAGAAAATGTTAGGTTCTGTTGAGTGATTCCTGTAGTTTAGTTCCTGGATGTTGACAAGAGTGGGCAAATACCATGGTCATTCATTATTGAGAATGTAGAGTTTTAGCCCATCATACAAGAAGAACATGACTATCATGTACAAAAGAAGCCCCAAGTAATGTTGTGATATTATTGGGAAAACCTTAGTGAAGTAAACAGCAGCATCATGAGATGCCTGAAGACTTGCACTCAGTGAATCAGAAACAGCTTCTTCCCCTCCACAGATTTCTGAACAGTCCATGAAAACTACTTCATTCATTTTTTTAAATGCAATTTTTTCTACTGTAATTTAAAATAATTTTACATCTTTGCAGTATATTGCTGCTGTAAAACAACAGTTTTCACTAGGGAACTTTGAGCAGCACCCATTGAGAAGTTGGAGATTGGAAGCCTGAGAAGACGTAGCTCACTCAGATTCATGGATTGAGTAGAAAAGGCAGTGACGCAGCAGTTTGAAGCTTTGAGCAGCGCCCAATCAGTGTTTGGGATTTACTGGCAGGAGCAAATTAAAGGCAGGGTAAGTGGAGTGACCATTGTCGAAGAGGCAGAGTTAGTGGAGACTTTGAGGCTTTAGCCCTTGAACTTGTCCAACAGGTCTGAGATTCTTGCTCCCTGTGTGGATGAAAGTGTGCAAATTGGCATAGGCTCAAGAAGATTAGAGAGTTAAATTGTGGTTCAAGGATTGGTGTGGGAGAAGTGGGTTTGGATTTATGGGAAACTGTCACCAGTATTGGAAAAGGGGGGGGGGGGGAGCTATTCTATTAGGACAGGCTCCACCTGAAATGTGATGGGACCTGCATCCTGGTAAATTGCAAAGCTAGGGCTGTGGATAGGGCTTTAAACTAAATAGCAGGGGAGTGGGTTCAACAGATTGGAGAAGTATGGATAAAGAAAAAGAGATAAGTGTGAATAAAGATAAAGTAAAAACAAAAGTTTAAAAAAAAAGAGTGGGGTGCAAAAAAAGTCAAGTGCAAAAGAGACAAAGATAACTAGATTTTAAAAGCACAATGAGTGTAAGGCCACTTTATCTGAATGCCTGCAGAATACAAAACAAGGCCAGTGAACTTGTGGCACAAATCAGTCTAAAGAAGTATGGTTTAGTGGCCATTACAGAAATGTGGTTGCGAGGGGACGTCACGTGATGACGTAGGATCGAGACGCTGGAACCCAGCTCTCCCGTAAAAAGTTAATAAATTAATGTCTAAATGAAGAAAAGTTAGTCAGTACCTTCTAAAAGTTACTTATAAACTACTCCGGACTGTGTCAAGCTATGCCTCAAAGAAGGAAGATGAAGAAAACTAATACCGGGAAGATTACGCAAGTTGGAACAAGAGCGGGGCCCACGTCTGCAGAGGAACCGCGGTCTCAGGTACGTTGTGCCACCGGCGAGGCGGAACAAGAGACTGCGGCAACAATGGCCATTCCTAAAGGGAAGGGTCATCGTGAATTGCGCAAACCCGAAGGACGGAGAATGCGCAAACGGGAGTAACAAGAACTACAAAGCCCAGCTACCACTGCAACTGAAAGTGATAGTGAATCGGAGGGAGAGTCAAGTGTCTCGGAAGGATCAGATGAAGAAGAAGTTAAAAGTCCTTCATGAAATATAGAAAAGACTTTGAGGCAAATAATGCGTAAATTAGACACATTAAAAATAATTAAAAATAATCAAAAAATACTCGGAAAAAAAATGACCAAAATGGAGATTATGCTTGATAAAATGACAAAGAGACAGGAAAAAATGGAAAAAAGAATTACGGACTTGGAAACTACAACGGAGGACATGGTTGAAAGAATGGACAAAATAGAAAATGAAAATGCTGCTTGGGCATCAGAAAGAAAACAATTTATGGAACAAATTGATAAGCTTGAAAATTTCAGTAGACGAAATAATATTAAAATTGTTGGACTTAAAGAAGATATAGAAGGAGAAGATCCAATAAATTTCTTTCAAAAATGGATCCCTGAAAAGTTGGAAATGGAAGGAGAAATTCCAATTGAGATCAAAAGGGCTCATAGATCCTTAAGGCCAAGACCTCGAGCTGATCAAAACCCACGATCAATTTTGATAAAATGCTTACGATACCAAGACAAAGAAAAGATCCTGAAGGCCGCTGCCCAAAGTGCCAAAAATAGAAACGGGCCATTGATGATAGCAGGAAAACCAGTTCTTTTTTATCCTGATATAAGTTACAACCTGTTGAAGAGAAAGAAGGAATTTAACCCAGTGAAAAAAGCCTTATGGGTAAAGGGTTACAAATTTACAATGCGTCATCCAGCAACACTGATAATTTTTTTGGAGGAAGGAAAAAATTTTTTTCCCGATTATCGAAAAGCGGAGGAGTTTGTACAAGAACTTCCATCTATTCGCTATGAAGATAGACCCAACGAACAGAAGTGATGGACATTTATGGATATTATAGAAGAGAAAAGCAAAATTTTAGAAATACTAAATGAGAATGGTATTTCTTTTTTTTCTCTTCTTATACATATACGTTTTTGTGTTGCGGGGGGGCTGGGGAGCTTTGGATCGGTTACTGCGGGATTCACGTGTGTAATCATGGCGGTTGCCATGACCCGTACAGCAGAGGGGGGTAATGTTGTGTTATTTTTCCACAACATTAGTAGGGGGGTATTTTGTTGTTTTCTTTATATTTTAATTTTCTTCTATCTTTTAGCCTGGATGATTGGTGGGGACACACATAGCAACACGGAGATTTTTATAAAGATTTCCCAAGATACCACGAAAGTGGAAAGATTAGGTATTATTATAGATTGGAATAATATAATAAAAAAAATGACTAATCTACTAAACTTTTTAAGTTTTAATGTTAATGGGCTTAATGGGCCAGTAAAAAGAAAAAGAATTTTAACATATATTAAAAAAATGAAAACAGATATAGCTTTTTTACAAGAAACTCATTTAACAGACATAGAACACCAGAAATTAAAAAGAGACTGGGTTGGAAATGTTATTGCAGCTTCATTTAATTCAAAGGCGAGAGGAGTTGCAATTTTGGTTAACAAAAATCTACCAATTAAAATACAAAACATATTAATTGATTCGGCGGGGAGATATCTAATTATACACTGTCAAATTTTTTCAGAACTATGGACCCTTATGAACATTTATGCACCAAATGAAAATGATGTAAAATTCATACAGGAGGTCTTTTTGAATTTGGCCAACGCACATGATAAAATATTAATAGGTGGAGATTTTAATTTTTGTCTAGATCAACAAAGGTTGTTACAAAATCAAAAGCAGTAAAATTAACTCTATCATTGATGAAAGACTTAAATCTGATTGATATATGGAGAAGAATTAATCCAAAAGAAAGAGATTATTCATTTTATTCAAATAGACATAAAACATATTCAAGGATAGACTTTTTCCTATTATCAACAAATATTCAAGATAGAGTGAAAAATGTGGAATATAAAGCAAGAATACTGTCAGATCATTCTCCTTTAATAATGACAATGATAATGATAGATAAAGAGGAATCAGTTTATAGGTGGAGATTTAATTCAATATTATTAAAACGTCAAGACTTTTGTGATTTTATGAAAAAACAGATTCAGTTCTTTTTAGATATAAATTCACATTCAGTTGATGATAAATTTATAGTGTGGGAAGCAATGAAGGCATACTTGAGAGGTCAGATAATAAGTTATACTTCTAAAATTAAGAAGGAATATATGATAGAAATAGATCAATTGGAAAAAGAGATTACAAAATTAGAAAAAGAATCCCAAAGAAATATGACAGAAGAAAAACGAAGACAACTCATTAACAAGAAGTTAAAATATAATACGCTCCAAACATATCGAACGGAAAAAGCAATTATGAGAACTAAACAAAGATATTATGAACTAGGTGAAAGATCACATAAGGTTCTTGCATGGCAGCTAAAAACAGACCAGACTTCTAAAACAATAAATGCAATTCGAACAAGAGTAAATAAAATTACTTATAAACCTTTAGAAATTAATGAAGCTTTTAAGAATTTTTACTCTGAGTTGTACAAATCAGAATCACAAAATGACAATGTCAAGATAGAAAGGTTTCTATCACAAATAACTCTTCCAAAATTAAATACGGAAGAACAGAAGGGATTAGATATGCCTTTTACATTGAAAGAGGTTGAAGAAGCCCTAGGATCACTTCAAAGTAATAAATCTCCAGGAGAAGATGGTTTTCCGCCTGAATTCTTAAAAAGTTTAAAGATTTATTAATTCCTCCTCTTATGGAGTTAATACGCCAAGCGGAAAGAACGCATAAACTTCCAGAATCCTTTTCGACAGCCATTTTAATAGTATTGCCAAAAAAAGATAGAGATCCTTTAAAGCCATCATCATATAGACCGATTTCTTTATTAAATACTGATTATAAAATAATAGCAAAAATCTTATCTAATAGATTATCTAAATGCTTACCAAAATTAGTACATATGGATCAAACAGGATTTATTAAAAATAGACAATCAGCAGATAATGTAACTCGCTTATTTAGTATAATTCATTTAGCACAGAAGAGGGAGGAAATGAGCGTGGCAGTTGCTTTAGATGCAGAAAAAGCATTTGATAGATTGGAGTGGGATTTTTTATTTAAGGTATTGGAAAAATACGGATTAGGAGTATCCTTTATAAAATGGATTAAAACCTTAAATACTAATCCCAAAGCTAAAGTAGTGACAAATGGTCAAATTTCAACACCATTTCAGTTAACAAGGTCAACTAGGCAAGGTTGTCCATTATCACCTGCTTTATTTGTGTTGGCGATAGAGCCATTAGCTGAATTGATCAGAATGGACCCAGATATTAAGGGTTTTAGAGTTAACCAGGAAGAATACAAGATCAACTTATTTGCTGATGATGTTCTACTTTATCTAACAAACCCATTGCAATCGTTGCGTAAATTATCCTATAGATTAGAAGAATATGGGAAAGTATCAGGTTACAAAATAAATTGGGATAAAAGTGAAATTTTACCTCTTACTAAAGGAGACTATAATCAATGTCGATCAATAACCCAGTTTAGATGGCCGGCAAATGGTATAAAATATTTAGGTATAAGAGTCGATAATGATATAAAGAACATATACAAATTAAATTATTTACCACTATTGAAAAAAATTCAAGAAGATCTTGATAAATGGATGGTATTACCAATAACATTAGTAGGTAGAGTAAATACCATAAAAATGAATATATTCCCTAGATTACAATACTTATTTCAATCACTACCAATACAATTACCCCAGAAGTTTTTTCAAGAGCTGAATAAATATGTGAGGAAGTTTCTTTGGAAAGGTAAGATGTCAAGAATATCGTTGGAAAAATTGACATGGAAATTTGAGCTAGGAGGGTTACAACTTCCAAATTTTAAGAATTATTATAAAGCAAATCAACTTAGATTTATTGCATCCTTTTTTGAGAAAGACAAACCGGCGTGGATCAGAATAGAACTAGATAAAATAGGAGAAAACATACCAGAAGACTTTATATATAAATGGGAATCTAAATGGATACGGGAAAAGAAAGAATATTAAAACATTTGATTGATTTATGGAATAAGATAAATGTTGACGATGAGACAAAGAAATCCTTATTAGCAAAGAGATCTTTAATCCAAAATAGACTTATTCCTTTTACAATGGATAATCAACTTTTATATAATTGGTTTCAAAAAGGGATTAGATATATAGGAGATTGTTTTGAAGGAGGTATATTAATGTCATTTGATCAATTAAAGAATAAATATAAAGTATCAAACAACACTCTTTTTTGTTACTTTCAACTAAGGGCTTATTTAAGAGAAAAGCTAGGTCAAACAATGTTACTACCGAAACCCAATGAAATAGAAACTTTAATTCAAAAAGGAAAGATTAAAAAATTTATCTCTTGTATGTATAATTTGATTCAAAAACAGGCAATTAAACAAGGAGTCCATAAGTCAAGACAAAAATGGGAAAGTGATTTGAATATCAAAATTGAAGAAAAAAACTGGTCAAGACTATGTCTTGAGAGTATGACAAATACAATAAACGTTCGATTAAGATTAGTGCAATACAATTTTTTACATCAACTATATATTACACCACAAAAAATAAACAAATTAAACCCAAATCTATCTGATCAGTGTTTTCGATGTAACCAAGAAATTGGTACTTTTTTACATTCTACTTGGTCTTGCTCTAAAATTCAACCTTTTTGGACAAATTTAAGAGTTTTATTGGAACAAATCATTGGAATACAACTTCCACACAACCCAATATTACTTTTACTAGGTAATATTGAAGGGATAAAACCGATATCCAGATTGAATAAATATCAGAAAGAATTTATAAAAATTGCATTGGCAGTAGCCAAAAAAGCTATTGCAGTGACTTGGAAATCGGATACATATCTAAGTATAGATCGTTGGAAGAACGAAATTTATGGCTGTATTCCACTTGAAAAAATCACTTACAATTTAAGAGATAAATATGAAACATTTTTGAAAATTTGGTGCCCTTATTTACAAAAGACAGGATTAAATATATAGGTGCTCCGAAGATGAAATAATTGGTTACTTGGGGAAAGAAATAAATGCATACACTAAAGTTATTACGAACTCCGTGGAGCGTGTGGGGACCCTCCAATATCCAGGCATTCCTTTTTTTTTTCTCTCTTTTTTTTTAACAGGGATGTTGGGGGGAGGGGTTAAGGGGAGGGGGGCTGGGTAACATTTTTTTCTCTCATACACATTTATTCTGTAACTATTTGAAAACAATAAAAAAAGTTTAAAAAAAAATGTGGTTGCAGGGTGGAGAGGATTGGGATTAAATATCCAAGGATATCAGGTAATGTAGAAGGATAGGCAGGAAGGTAAGGGAGGTGGGGTACTGCTCTTAATTAAAGATGAGATCAGGGCAATGGTGAGAGACAATATAAGATCTAAGGAGCAGAATGTTGAATCCATCTGGGTAGAGATTAGGAATAAAAAGGGAAATAAAATCACTGGTGTGAGTTGTCTACAGGCCACTGAATAACATTACAGTGGCACAGGCAATAAACTGAGAAATATCTGAGGCATGTAAGAATGGAACAGCAGTGATCGTGGGGACTTTAACTTGTACATAGATTGGGTGAATCAAGTTGGTCGAGGCAGTCTTGAGCAGGACTTCATAGAATGCATACGTGTTCACTTTCTTGAACTGAGCCTATAAGGGAGCATGCTCTCTTGGATCTGGTCCTGTACAATGAGACAGATAAAATTAGCAATCTTATAGTTAGGGTTCCTCTTAGAAAGAGTGATCACAGTATGATTGAGTTTCTCATGCAAATGATTTCTCATGCAATTGAAGAGTACAATAGTTCCATCTAAAACCAGTGTATTATGCCTAAACAAGGGAGACCACAATGGGATGAGGGAGGGTTGGATAGGGGTGACTGGGAATGCAGGCTATATGCTGGGACAGTTGAGAAACAGTGGAAGACTTTCAAAGAGACTTTTCAACAAAAAATATGTTGTGCTCAATAAAAGTATATTCCAGTTAAAAGGGTGGGGAGAGCCAGCCATGGATAACTAAGGAAATATAGGAAAGCATCAAACTAAAAGCTCATGTATATGAAGTCAGCAAGAGTAGTGGGAAACTGAAAGATTGGGAGAACTTACCACTAATCGAGCAGTAAAGAAAAGGAAATCAGATTATGAAAATAAACTAGCACAAAATACAAAAGCAGATAGTAAAAGTTTTTATAATTATATAAAGCAGAAAAAGGTGGCTAAAGTGAACATAGGTCCCTTGGAGGACAAGAAGGAAGAATTGATATTGGGTAATGAAATGGCCAAGGCTTTGAATCACTATTTTGTGTTGGTTTTCACGGTGGAGGACATGCCTAACATGCCAAACAGAGATGATATGGATGCGAGGAGAGGTGAGGACCTCAATACAATAGCTATCACTAAAGGGGTAATGCTGAGCAAACTTGTGAGCCTGAAGCTAGACAAGTCCCCTGATCCTGATGGAATGCATCCCAGGGTACTGAAAGAAATAGCAAAGGTTATAGTCGAGGCTTTGGCGATAATTTGCCAAAATTCTCTGGAGTCTGGACAGGTCCCAGTGGATTGGAAGAAGATGAATGTCACACCACTGTTCAAAAAAGGATGTAGGATAAAGGCATGTAACTATAGGCCAGTTAGTTTAACATCTGTGGTTGGGAAAATGTTTGAAGCTATCATTAAAGAAGAAATAGGCATCTGGAAAGAAATAGATCCATCAAGCAGACCACAGCATGGATTCAGCAAAGGCAGGTCCTTTTTGACAAACTTTCTGGAGTTCTTTGAGGATATGAGTGCAATGGATAGAGGGGAATAGATGGACATTATTTACTTGGATTTCCAGAAGGTGATCTATAAGGTGCCACATAAAAGGCTTATACATAAGATAAGGATGCATAGAGTTGGGGGTGATGTATTAGCATGGATAGAGGATTAGTTAACCAATAGAAAGCAGAAAGTTGGGATACATGGGTGTTTCTCTGGTTGGCAATCAGTGGTGAGCGGTGGTGCCGCAGGGATCGGTGCTAGGCCCGCAACCGTTCATGATATACATTAATGATCTGGAAGCGGGGACTGAGTGAGTATCTAAGTTTGCTGATGACACTAAATTGAGTGGAAAAGCAAATTGTGCAGAGGATATGGAGAGTCTGCAGAGAAATATAGATAGGTTAAGTGAGTGGGCAAGGGTCTGGCAGATAGAGTACGATGTTGGTAAATGCAAGGTCATCCACTTTGGGAGGAAAAATGGAAGATCAGATTATTATTTAAATGGTAAAAGATTGCAGCATGTTGCTGTGCAGAGGGACTTGGGAGTGCTTGTACCTGAATCGCAAAAGGTTGGTTTGCAGGTGCAGCAGGCTATCGAGAAGGCAAATAGAATGTTGGCCTTCATTGCTAGAGGAATTGAATTTAAGAGCAGGGAGGTTATGCTGCAACTGTACAGGGTACTGGTGAGGCCACATCTGGAGTACTGTGCGCATATAACATTATGAAAGGGATAGATAAGATAGAGGCAGGAATGTTGTTTCCACTGGTAGGTGAGACTAGAACTAGGGAACATAGCCTCAAAATTCGGGAGAATAAATTTAGGATATAGATGAGGATCTGCTTTTTCCAGAGAGTGGTGAATCTGTGGAATTCTCTGTCCCCCAATGAAGCAGTGGAGGCTACCTCAGTAAATATATTTAATATAAGGTTGGATAGATTTTTGCATAGTACGGAAATTAAGGGTTATGGGGAAAACGCAGGTAGGTGGAGAGGAGTCCATGGTCAGATCAACCATGACCTTAATGAATGACAGAGCAGGCTTGACGAGCCAGATGGCCTATTCCTGCTCCTGTTTCTTATGAAAGAGTTAAGGACCTAGCAGAGGAAAGTCACAGCAGTCAGATCTCTGACACTGAGTCTGACTCGGTGACTCAGAAGGGAAGGCAGAGAGGAGGCAAGCTGTGATAATAGAGGTTTTGTTAGTTGGGGAACAGAAAGGAGGTTCTGTAGATGAAAATGAGATTCCTGGTTGGGATGTTGTGTCCCAGGTGCCAGGATCCAGAATATCTCAGATCGCGTCCTCAACATTCTTCAGTGGGAGGGTGAACAGCCAGAGGACGTGGTCCCTGTAGGTACTAATGACATAAGGAGGAAGAGTGACAAGGTTCTGCAAAGGGAGCTGTGTGCTAAGTTGAAAGGCAGGTCCTCCAGGTTTGTTATCTCACAATTGCTACGCGTGCTACGTACTAGTGAGGCCAGAAATAGGAAGGTCATACAGTTTAACATGTGGCTAAAGTTTGATGTTGGGGGGGGGGGGGGGCAGATATAAGAGTTTTGGTTATCATTGGAAGGTGGGACCTGTACGGAAGAGACAGTTTGCACCTGAACTGGAAGAGGACTGATATCTAATGGGAAGGTTTGATAGTGCTACATGGTGGGGTTTAGATGAGAGTTGCAGGGGGATGGGAACCAGAATGCCAGAACAGTTAGTGGAGAGGTTGAGGAGACAGATGTTGGTAAGACCTCAGACAAAGACAGGAGTCAAAAAATTGAGCATGGTGCGACTAGTGTCCTGAGCTGCGCATATTTCAATGCAAGAAGTATAGTAGGAAAGGCAGATGAGCTTGGGATGGACCGACACCTGGAATTATGATGTAGACTTAATTACAGGAGGGACGGGACTGGCAGTTCAATATTCCAGGGTTTCGTTATTTTAGATGTGACAAAGCAGTAAGGATTAAACGAGAAGGGCTGACATTACTAGTCAGGGAAAATGTCACGGTAATACTCAGGACACTGGAGAACTCATCTAGTGAGGCATTATGGGTGGAACTGAGAAATAAAAAAGGAATGATTACGTTAATGGGGCTACAGTATATTACAGACCACCCAGCAGTCTGAGGGATTTAGAGGAACAAATTTGTAAAGAGATCAGACTATTGCAAGAAACAAGGTTGTTCTGGTAGGTGGTTTTAACTTCACATGTATTGACTGGGAATCCCATACTGTAAAAGGACTGGATGGAATTGAGTTTGTCAGATATTTTCAGGAAAGAGTCCTTCATCAGTATGTAGAAGTCCTGACAAGAGACTGTATGATACTTGATCTGCTGTTAGATAATGAGACAGGGCAGGTGACAGAGGCTTGTGTAGGGGAACACTTTGCTTCTAGTGATCACGTTGCCATTAGCTTCAAAGTAAATATGCCAAAAGATAAGTCTGGTCTGTAGGTTGAGATTCTAAATTGGAGAAAGACCAATTTTGATGGTATCAGAAATAATTTGGCAAGTGTGGATTGGGACAAGTGTTTTTTGGCAAAGGTGTTCTTGGTAAGTGGGAGGCCTTCAAAAGTAAAATATTGAGAGTACAAAATTTGTGTGTGCCTGTCAGAATAAAAGGCAAAGATAACAAGTGTAAAGAACTCTGACTTTCAAATGATATTAAGGCCCTGGGTAAGAAAACAAAAATGTACTTAGCAGGTATTGATATGGTAGGGACAAATATGGATCTTATGGAGGATATGAAATGCAAGAGAACACCTAAAGAAATCAGGAGGGCTAAAAGAAGGCATGAGATTACCCTAGCAGACAAGGTGAAGAAGAATCCGAAGGGATTCTACGGATATGTTAAGAGCAAAAGGATTGCAAGGAACAGAGTTGGTCCTTTGGAAGATCAAAAAGTTAATCTCTGTGGAGCCAAAAGAAATGGAGAAAATTTTAAATGAACGTTTTTTGGATCTGTATTTACTCAGGAGACAGAATCTACAGAAATGAGGCAAAGCAGCAGCAATGTCATGCACCCGATACAGATTACAATGCAGAAGGTGTTTACTGTCCTGAGGCAAATTAGGGTTTCCCTCAGACATTGTGGGATGTACTGTGCAAAAATTTCCGGGGCCCTAGAAGAGATATTTAAATCATTCTTGGTGACAGAGGATTGGAGGATAGCCAATGTTCCGCTGTTTAAGAAAGGCTCTAAAAATAAACCAGGAAATTATAGGCTGGTGAGTCTGATATCAGTAGTGGGAAAGTTATTGGAAGGTATTCTGAGGGACTGGATATATGAGTATTTGGATAGACATAGGCTAATTAAAGATAATCCTCCTGGCTTTGTGTGTGCTAGGTCAAGTCTAACCAATCTTATTTTTTGAGAAATTACCAGGAAAGTGGATGAAGGCAAGGCATTTGACAAGGTCCCAAATGGGAAGCTGGTCAAAAAGGTTCAATCACTTGGCATTCAATATGAGGTAGTAAACTGGATTGGCTTTATGGGAGAAGCCAAGGGGCTGCCAAGTCTGGAGGATCAGAGTTATAAGGAACTTTGAATAGGTTAGGACCTTATTCCTTGGAATCTATAAGATTGAGAGATTATTTGATAGGGGTATACAAAATTATGAGGGGTATAGATAGGATAAATGCAAGCAGGCATTTTCCACTGAGGTTGGGTGGAGCTACAGCCAGAGGTCATGGGTTAAGGGTGAAAGGTGAAAAGTTTAATGGGAGCACAAGGGAAAACTTCTTTACTCAGAGGGTTGTGAGAGTGTGGAACAAGCTACCAGCACTATTGGTGCATTCAAGCTCAATTTCAATGTTTTAAGAGAAGTTTGGATAGGTACATGGATGATGGGAGTAAGGAGGGCTCTGGTGTAGGTTGATGGGAGTAGGCAGTTTAAATGGTTTGGCACAGATTAGATGGGCCAAAGAGCTTGTTTCTGTGCTGTACTTTTTTATGACTCTAAAATTGTAAGTGATAACAAATCTGATTCTGATACAGCCACATTGGCAGGATGGGAGTAACACATTATAGAAACATAGAAAATAGGTGCAGGAGTAGGCCATTCGGCCCTTCATGCCTGCACCGCCATTCAGTATGATCATGGCTGATCATCCAACTCAGAACCCTGTACCTGCTTTCTCTCCATACCCCCGATCCCTTTAGCCACAAGGGCCACATCTAACTTCCTCTTAAATATAGCCAATGAACTGGCCTCAACTGTTTCCTGTGGCAGAGAATTCCACAGATTCACCACTCTCTGTGTGAAGAAGTTTTTCCTCATCTCAGTCCTAAAAGGCTTCCCCTTCATCCTTAAACTGTGACCCCTCATTCTGGACTTCCCCAACATTGGAAACAATCTTCCTGCATCTAGCCTGACCAATCCCTTTAGAATTTTATACGTTTCAATAAGATCCCCCCTCAATCTTCCAAATTGCAGTGAGTATGAGCCTAGTCGATCCAGTCTTTCTTCATATGAAAGTCCTGCCTCAAATCCTTTTGCTATGAATGCCAACATCCCATTTGCCTTTTTCGCCGCCTGCTGTACCTGCATGCCCACCTTCAGTGACTGGAGTACAATGACACCCAGGTCTCATTGCATCTCCCCTTTTCCTAATCGGCCACCGTTCAGATAATAGTCTGTTTCCCTGTTCTTGCAACCAAAGTGGATAACCTCACATTTATCCACATTAAATTGCATCTGCCATGAATTTGCCCACTCACCTAACCTATCCAAGTCACCCTGCATCTTCTTAGCATCCTCCTCACAGCTAACACCGCCGCCCAGCTTCGTGTCATCCGCAAACTTGGAGATGCTGTATTTAATTCCCTCGTCTAAATCATTAATATATATTGTAAACAACTGGGGTCCCAGCACTGAGCCTTGCGGTACCCCACTAGTTACTGCCTGCCATTCTGAAAAGGTTCCGTTTATTCCCACTCTTTGCTTCCTGTCTGCCAACCAATTCTCTATCCACATCAATACCACACCCCCAATACCGTGTGCTTTAAGTTTGCACACTAATCTCCTGTGTGGGACCTTGTCAAAAGCCTTTAGAAAATCTAAATATACCACATCCATTGGCTCTCCCCTATCCACTCTACTAGTTACATCTTCAAAAAATTCTATAAGATTCGTCAGACATGATTTTCCTTTCACAAATCCATGCTGACTTTGTCCGATGATTTCACCTCTTTCCAAATGTGCTGTTATCACATCTTTGATAAACAACTCTAGCATTTTCCCACCACCGATGTCAGACTAACCGGTCTATAATTCCCAGGTTTCTCTCTCCCTCCTTTTTTAAAAAGTGGGGTTACATTAGCCACCCTCCAATCCTCAGGAACTAATCCAGAATCTAAGGAGTTTTGAAAAATTATCACTAATGCATCCACTATTTCCTGGGCTACTTCCTTAAGCATTCTGGGATGCAGACCATCTGGCCCTGGGGATTTATCTGCCTTTAATCCCTTCAATTTACCTAACACCACTTCCCTACTAACATGTATTTCCCTCAGTTCCTCCATCTCACTAGACCCTCGGTCCCTTACTATTTCCGGAAGATTATTTATGTCCTCCTTAGTGAAGACAGAACCAAAGTAGTTATTCAATTGGTCTGCCATGTCTTTGTTCCCTATGATCAATTCATCTGTTTCTGACTGTAAAGGACCTACGTTTGTCTTGACCAATCTTTTTCTTTTCACGTATCTATAAAAGCTTTTACAGTCAGTTTTTATGTTCCCTGCCAGCTTTCTCTCATAATCTTTTTTCCCTTTCCTAATTAAGCCCTTTGTCCTCCTCTGCTGGACTCTGAATTCCTCACAGTCCTCAGGTGTGCTGCTTTTTTTTGCTAATTTATATGTTTCTTCTTTGGACTTGATACTATCCCTAATTTCCCTTGTCAGCCACGGATGCACTACCTTCCCTGGTTTATTCTTTTGCCAAACTGGGATGAACAATTGTTGTAGTTCATCCATGCGATATTTAAATGCTTGCCATTGCATATCCACTGTCAACCCTTTAAGTATCATTTGCCAGTCTATCTTAGCTAATTCACGTCTCATACCTTCAAAGTTACCCTTTTTTAAGTTCAGAACCTTTGTTTCTGAATTAACTATGTCACTCTCCATCTTAATGAAGAATTCCACCATATTATGGTCACTCTTACCCAAGAGGCCTCGCACGACAAGATTGCTAACTAACCCTTCCTCATTGCTGAATACCCAATCTAGAATGGCCTGCTCTCTAGTTGGTTCCTCGACATGTTGGTTCAGAAAACCATCCCACATACATTCCAAGAAATCCTCTTCCTCAGCACCCTTACCAATTTGGTTCACCCAATCTATATGTAGATTGAAGTCACCTATTATAACTACGGTTCCTTTATGCAAGCATTTCTAATTTCCTGTTTAATGCCATCCCCAACCTCACTACTACTGTTAGGTGGCCTGTACACAACTCCCACTTGCGTTTTCTGCCCCTTAGTGTTATGCAGCTCTGCCCATATCGATTCCGCATCCTCCAGGCTAATGTCCTTCCTTTCTATTGCGTTAATCTCCTCTCTAACCAGCAATGCTACCCCACCTCCTTTTCTTTCCTGTCTATCCCTCCTGAATATTGAATATCCCTGGATGTTGAGCTCCCATCCTTGGTCACCCTGGAGCCATGTCTCTGTGATCCCAACTATATCATATTCATTAATAACTATCTGCACATTCAATTCATGGTCACTTTCTTCTTTGCCCAGTTGATGTTTGCAAAACAGGATGGCACAATTGTAGAAGTAGTGCTACTGGCTTACTCCTGATCTAAGGTGCTGTCTGTGTGGAGCTTGCACATTCTGCCTGACCATGTGAGCTTCCTCCAAGTCCTCCAGTTTCCTCCCAGCTCCCAAAGTCGTGTAGGTGGGTGGTTAATTGCCCCCAGTGTTTGAATGGCTTTTAAATTTGGGGAGGGAATATGTGGAGAATAAAATGCATAATTGTAAATATGTGTGTTTGATGATTGCTGTGGACTTCGTGTGCTGATGGACCCGTTTCCATGGTGTTGAACTTTGAGTATATGAGTAACATGTATAATACCTGGGTAACTGGGCAATGAGTGCAGAGCTCCAAAAAAAAACCATAGCCAAGAGAAACAAACAGATCAATTCCTAAAATAAAGATATCACAGTATGGTTAAAAGAAAAAGAAAGGAACCCTAAATTAAGGATAGTGCAAATAAGGAAATGTTTGAAGAGAAGCACTAAAGGTGCTTGAAGAGTTGCCTCAAGCATGATCCAAGAAGTCAGAGAGAGAGAAATCGTGGAACAAGTACACAGAGCAAAAAAATAGCTCTGGGGGGTGGGGGGATCACAAATGCAGTCCAGAGGGAAGTTATCCAAATATAGCTATTCAGTGTAGTATGGGTATGAGACACCCACAGTGATACCAAGCAATTTGCTATGCTCTGGTTTGTCCCAGTCAGCCTCTTACTGTTAACCACTAATCTAGATTTCTAAGGAAATGGATCATTGTTGCCTAGAGATCTCTAATAACTAGTAAGAGAGGTAAGTGAACACAAAAGTTTACAGCTTTGTTTGGCCATGTACACAACTTTGAGAAGTTTGTAGTTTGTTTTCTTGTTGGCACTGAGCACGGTTTTTTGATATAGAAAATAGAACATAGAACAGAACAGCCGAGGAACAAACCCTGTTGTGTCAAACTATTTAAATTAATAGTCATATGGCTAACAAAATTCTTATACCTACACAATGTCCATATCCTACCATTTTCCTCGCATTAATATGCCTATCTAAATTTCTCTAATGTATCTATCTAAAAGTCCCTAAAGTATCTTCCTCTACCACCAACCAGACAACACATTTCAGGCATCCACCTCTGTGTGTGAGAGTGTGTGTGCCCCTCACACTTCATTTGAAATTACTCCCTCCCATAGGAAATGCATGCCCTATGGTATTAAAGATTTCAATTCAGCCCTGGGAAAGATTCTGTCTGTCTACTCTGTCTCATAATAAACCTCTATCAGCCTCCGCTGCTCCAGAGAAAACAACCCAAGTTTGTCCAACCTCTTGTTATAGCACACATCCTCTAATCCAGGCAACATCCTTGTAAACCTCTTCTTCAGCCTCTCCAGAGCCGTAACATCCTTCCTGTAATTGGGCAACCAGAACTATATGCAATATTCCAGATGCAGACTGGCTAGAGTTTTATAAATCTGCAAAGTAACTTTCTGACTTTTGAACTCCATACCTCGACTAATAAAGGCAAGCATATAATAGCAACACAAAATGCTGGAGGAACACAGCAGGTCAGGCAGCATTTATGGAAGTGAATAAACAGTTGACGTTTTGGACTGAGACCCTTCTTCAGGGCTGAAAAGGATGCCAGAATAAACATGATTTCTTTACCACCCTGTCAAGCTGTGTAGCCACTTTCAGGGAGCTGTGAACTTGGACCCCGATATCCCTCTGCTCATCGACATTGTTAAGGATCTCACTATTTACAGTGTACTGTCTCTTTACATTTGACCTACCAATGTGCAACTCCTCACATTTGGTCAGGTTAAACTGCATTGCCATTTCTCCACCCATATCTACAAGTGATTTATATCCCGTTGTATTCTTTTCCAATCGTCAACAATATCCACAATACTACAAATCTTTGCATTATCTGCAAGCTTACTAACCCACCCATCTACATTTTCATTCAGGTTATTTATATACATCACAAACAGAAGTACCAGTCCAGATCCCTGCAGCACACCAATAATCACAGACCTCCAGCTAAAGTAAATCTCTTCAACCACTACTCTTGAGTTCTTATGGCAAACAGTTCTGAATACAAATTGTCAATTCACCATGGATCCCATGCATCTTAATCTTCTGGATGAGACTCCCTTGAGGGACCTTATCAATGCCTTATTAAAATATATGTGGACAGCATACACAGCTCTACCTTTGTCATTTACCTTAGTTACCTCATCAAAATCTCAATGAAGTTAGTAAGATATGACTTGCCCCACACAAAGCCATGCTGGCTTTCCCAAATTAGGCCATGGTTTTCCAAGTGCTCATAAATCCTATCCCTAAGAATCCTTTCCAGTAACTTCCCTACTTCTGAAGTGAGACTCACTGATCTGTAGTTTACAGGATTATCCCTGCTTCCCTTCTTGAATAATGGAACAACATTAGCTACTTGCCAGTCCTTTGAAACATTCTTTGGCTGGAGAGGCCACAAAAATATCAATCAAGGACCCAGCAATCTCTTTTACTTCTCTCAATAATATGGGTTACCACCTATCAGGCTGTGGGGACGTCCACCTTGATGGTCTTTAAGAGCCCAACATTACCTCCTTTACCTCAGAATGCCCTAGCATATCAATATGCTCAGCAATAATCTCCTTCTCCTATGTAAAGTATTCATTAAAGACTTCATCAACATCGTTTGCATCCAAACAAATGTTCTCTCTTCTTCTTCCCCCCACCCCCCCAAACTTTATCCTTGAGTGGTCCTACCTCTCTCGAGTTATCCTCTTGCTCTTGATGTATGTATAGAATCCATTGGGATTCTCTTTTATCCTACTTGCCAAGGACTTTTTATGACCTATCCTGGCTTTCCTAATTCCATTCTTGAGATTTTTTTGACGACTTTATAATCATCAAGGGCTCTGTTTGATTCTAGCTTTCTAAGCTCTACATACTTATTCTTTTTCTTCTTGACTAAATTCATCACCCCTCTCGACATCCAAGGTTCTGTTACTTGGCCATCCTTGTCCTTCCTTCTGACTAGTACGTACCTGTTCTGTACTTGGTGCAGTTAGTCTCCACACCTTCCACATGCTGGGTGTGGAATTGCCCAAAAGAAACTGTACCCAATCAACTTTCCCTAGTTTTTGCCTAATGCTCTTGTAATTTGCCCTGCTCCAATTGAATACTTTCCTGCAAGGTCCATAATTATCCTTACCTACTGCTACAGTATCTTAAAACTTGAGGAATCATGGTCACTGTTCCCTAACTGATAAGCTACTGAAAGATCAATCACCTCACCAGGCTAATTAATCAACACCAGGACCAATACAGCCCCTCTTCTTGTTGGACATATTGATTTGAGAAACCCTCCTGGATGCATCCAACAAATTCTGTGCCATCTAAACCTCTTGCATTAAGAAGATCCCAGTTTATTAGAGAAGTTGAAATTGCCCATGACAACAACCCTACTGTTTTTACCTTTCCTTAATCTGTCTGCATATCTGTTCCTTGGTGATGGGATTGTACTACAGAGCCCTCTTAAATCAGAGTGATTGCACCCTTCCTACTTTTGGGTTCTAACCACATAGACTCAGTGGATGAGTACCCTCTGAGCGCTGCTGTGATCTTGTCCCTGGTTAATAGTAAAACTCCCCCTACCTCTTTTACCTCCCTCTCTCTTTTCTTAAAGATGGAAACCCTGGGACGTTAAGAACCAATTTGTGGCCTTCTCTCACCAAGTCTCTGTAATGGCCACAACATCATAGTTCCATGTACTGCTCCATGCTCTTAAGTTCATCATCTTTACCCATGATACTCCTAGCATTAAAATACACACTCTTCAAACTTTCTCTGTCCCATCAGATCTACTACTTTGTTCTTGCCAGTTTTTACTGGCCCTGGCATCAGCCTTTCTCTCCATCCCTCCACTTTCAAACCTGATTCTAGGTTCCCATCCCCTTGACAAACTAATTTAAACTCTTCTATAGCGCTAGTGAACCTCCTGGTCAGGATATTGGTTCCCCTCCAGTTTAGGTCTATCACTCCCTCTTACCTGCTACACCAGTTACTCTGACAGTCATTCGTCTATACTATCATACAATTCCTGCTCTTGCTACCACATGGCACTGAGTAATCCAGATATTAGTATCTTGTAGGTCCTGCTCTCCAGCCTCTTCCCCGACTCCCTGTACTCACTGCACTGGATCTTTTCACCCTTTCTACTAATGTCATTGGTGCCAATGTGCTCACCCTCCCTCTTGAGAATATTCAGCATCAGCTCCAAGACATTCTGGACCCTAGAACATGAGAAGCAATGCACCATCCTGGCGTCTCTTTCGCACCCACGGAATCTCCTGTCCGTCTCCCTAACTATTGATTCTCCTACCATTATTGCTCTGCCTGATTTTACTTATCCCTGCTGAGCTTCAGAGCCAGATACAGTGCCACTGACCTGGCTGCAGCTGCTGTGCCCTGATAGGCCATCCACTCTCCGTGATCCCACTCCACAGACAAGTTGTGGTATAAACATACTCATGTTTTTTTTTGGGGGGGGGGGGGGTAGTTTTAAATTGATTTTGATAGTACAGGTTCTCATGGCCTTTGCCATAGCTGTTGCAAAGATGTGCTGAAATGTACCAATCGCCCATTCACTGATGAGCATTCAAGACACATTTTCAAGAAACCTATATTTTGATCCAAATTCTGATTTAGATCCAAAAGTTCTATGAGAAAATTAGACAGGTATGGCATCCAGAAATCTTCTATGTTAATCCAACAGAATTGTGCACTGCTGTAGTTTGGACTGTTTATTTCAATAATCCAAATCAGTGATCATTCTTTTAATTAAGTTCTGATATTAAATTAATTAAGTCTTGAAGAGTATTGAATCTTGAAGGAGCACTGCTTTATTCATCAGTACTGGCAGAAATCCAATTGCATAGTTAACATCTCTCAGCACTGATGATGGCAGCTGTTTTTCCAAGTAAGTGATATTATTCAAATTCAGCAAATTTAAATGTAGTAGACGGAATTGAATATCTCAATTGATTTTTTTGTTTGGTATGTTAAAGTTCACTTGTACTTGTTCTAGTTCATGTTCTCCAGCTCAATAGCCAGTTCTGCCAGTACTCCAAGCCCATAACAGTCAATATCACTATGTTCCATATCAGGTTTCAGAACCTTTTTCGAGCTGGCCTATTACAGGTAAAATTGACCATTTACTTGCTGACTGAACTGTCAGCACAAAGTTATTCCATTTGGTCTGCATTTAATATAGCAACTGTGAATCCCAAAGATGGGCTAGTTAAAATTAGTATCCTTTGTCAAGTTACAATGTGTAAAATACATGGGGGAAAATAGGAGAGGCTTTCAAACCTACTATGTCATACTATGTATACTCTACTTCAAAACCAAATCTCCCTCTTTCCCATACTCCTTAATGTATTCTGCATCTTGAAATCATTCTAACCCTAATTCCATCTTGCTGCTTTTCCTTATATTTCTACCTACCACCTGTCAGCCACTGTCTCTCAACTCCATACATCATTCCCTCCCCGTCACCACTAGACTTGGCTCATCTACCCATCCTCCTCCATATCAATTGGTCCCATCTATCTCCTTCCAGCCACTGCTTCATCACTCCCATTCAGCTCCTTATACAAGCTATTTCACTTGGAGTATGGGCTGCCAACTTCAAACGTTCACTATTCCTTTAGTGCCGCAGATGTTGCTTCATGCATGGAGTTCCTTCAAAAATTGAGGGTTTTTTTGCTCCAATTGTAGCATTTCCAGTTCATTGTGTCCCTGTTCTACACATTCTCTGTTCATACATTGTTTTCAGAATTATGCCCTCTAGTTTATATTGCCTTTCATACTTGACAATACATATTGCTTTCTTGAATGCAGATGCTAGATATCACATTGATGTCAGTAGCCTCAAAATTCCTGGTGGAACACAGAAACATAGAAAATCTACAGCACAATACAGGCCCTTTGGCCCACAAAACTGTGCGGAACATGTCCTTACCTTTGAAATTACCTTGGGTTACCTATAGCCCTCTATTTTTCTAAGCTCAATGTACCTATCCAGGAGTCTCTTAAAAGACCCTATCGTATCCGCCTCCACCACTGACGCCAGCAGCCAATTCCACGCACTCACCACTCTCTGCGTTTTCTTAAAAAAAACTTACTCCTGACATCTCCTCTGTACCTACTTCCAAGCACCTTAAAACTGTGCCCTCTCGTGTTAGCCATTTCAGCCCTGGGGGAAAAAGCTTCTAACTATCCACACGATCAATGCCTCTCATTATCTTGTACACCTGTATCGGGTTACCTCTCATCCTCTGTCGCTCCAAGGAGAAAAGGCCGAGTTCACTCAACTTATTCTCATAAGGAATGCTCCCCAATCCAGGCAACATCCTTGTAAATCTGCTCTGCACCCTTTCTATAGTTTCCACTTCCTGTAGTGAGGTGACCAGAACTGTGCACAGTAATCTAAGTGGGGTTTCACCAGGGTCCTATATAGCTGCAGCAATATCTCTCGGCTCCTAGACTCAATCCCACAATTGAAGGCCAATGCACTGTATGCCTTCTTAACAGCACTGTCAGCCTGTGCAGTAGCTTTGAGTGTCCTATGGACTTGGACCCCAAGATCCCTCTGATCCTCCACACTGCCAAGAGTCTTACCATTAATGTTATATTTTGCCGTCATATTTGACCTACCAAAATGGTCACACTTACCTGGGTAAAACTCCATCTGCCGCTTCTTAGCCCAATTTTGCATCCAATCGATGTCCCGCTGTAACCTTTGACAGCCCTCCATACTACCCACAACACCCCCAACCTTTGTCATAAGTAAGTTTACTAACCCATCCCTCCACTTCCTCATCCAGGTCGTTTATAAAAATCACAAAGAGTACGGGTCCCAGAACAGATCCCTGAGGCACATCACTGGTGACTGACCTCCATGCAGAATAAGACCCGTCTACAACCACTCTTTGCCTTCTGTGGGCAAGCCAGTTCTGGATCCACAAAGTAATGTCCCCTTGGATCCCATGCCTTCTTACTTTCTCAATAAGCCTTGCATGGGGTACCTTATCAGATGCCTTGCTGAAATCTATATACACTACATCTACTGCTCTACCTTCATCAGTGTGTTCAGTCACATCCTCAAAAACTTCAATTAGGCTCATAAGGCATGACATGCCTTTGATAAAGCCATGCTGACTATTCCTAATCATATTATAGCTCTCCAAATGTTCATAAATCCTGCCTCTGAGGATCTTCTCCATCAAATTACCAACCACTAAGAAAGGCTCACTGATCTATAATTTCCTGAGCTATCTCTGCTCCCTTTCTTGAATAATAGAACAACATCCGCAACCCTCCAATTCTCCAGAACCTCTTCCATCCCCATTGATGATGCAAAGATCATCGCCAGAGATTCGGCGATCTCCTCCCTCACCTCCCACAGTAGCCTGGGGTACATCTCATCTGGTTCCAGTGACTTGCCCAACTTGATGCTTTCCACAATCTCCAGCACATCCTTGTTCTTAATATCTACAAGCTCAAGCTCATCCCTACAATCACCAAAATCCTTTTCCGTAGTGAATACTGAAGCAAAGTACTCATTAAGTACCTCTGCTACCTCCTCCGGTTCCATACACACTTTTCCATTGTCACACTTGATTGGTCCTCTTGTGTCTTATCCTCTTGCTGTTCACATACTTGTAGAATGCCTTGGGGTTTTCCTTAATCCTACTCGCCAAGGCCTTCTCATGGCCCCTCTGGCTCCTAATTTCATTCTTAAACTCCTTCCTGCTGGCCTTATAATTTTCTTGTTCTCTATCATTACCTAGTTTTTTGAATCTTTCATAAGCTCTTCTTGACTAGATTTGCAACAGTCTTTGTACATCACGGTTCCTGTACCCTACTATCCTTGTCTCATTGGAACGTACCTATGCAGAACTCCATGCAAATATCTCCTGAACATTTGCCACATTTCTTCCATACGTTTCCCTGAGAACATCTGTTTCCAATTTATGCTTCCAAGTCCCTGCCTGAGCATATTTCCCCTTACTCCAATTAAACACTTTTCTATCCCTCTCCAATGCTATGGTAAAGGAGATAGAATTGCAATCACTACCTCCAAAATGCTCTCCCATTGAGAGATCTGACACCTGACCAGGTTCATTTCCCAATACCAGATCAAGTACAGCCTCTCCTCTTGTAGGCTTATTTACATATTGTGTCAGGGAACCTTCCTGAACACTCCTAACAAACACCACCCCATCTAAACCCCTCACTCCAGGGATATGCCAATCGATATTTGGGAAATTAAAATCTCCCACCATAACAACCCTGTTATTATTACACCTTGCCAGAATCTGTCTCCCAATCTGCTCCTACATGTCCCTGTTACTATTGAGTGGTCTATAAAATAAAAAACACCCAGTTGAGTTATAGACTCCTTCCTGTTCCTAACTTCCACCTACAGAGACTCCATAGATGATCCCTCCATGACTTACTCATTTTCTGCAGCTGTGACACTAGCTCTGATCAACAGTGCTATGCCCCCTCCTCTTTTGACTCCCTGTCCGTTCTGAAACATCTAAAGCCTGGCACTCAAAGTAACCATTCCTGCCCCTGAGCCATCTAAGTCTCTGTAATAGCCACAACATCATAGCTCCAAGTATTGAATATTCCAAGTATCGAAGCTCATCCGCTTTGTTTGTAATACTTCCTTGCATTAAAATAGACATCTCAAACCATCGGTCTGAGCGCATCCCTTCTCTATCACCTGCCTATCCTCCCTCTTGCACTGTTCCAAGCTTTCTCAATTTGTGAGCCAACCTCCCTTTCCTCTGTCATTTCAGTTTGGTTCCCACCCCTCAGCAATTCTAGTTTAAACTCTTCCCCAATTGCCTTAGCAATCCTCCCCACCAGGGTATTGGTCCCCCTGGATTCAAGTGCAACCCTTCCTTTTTGTACAGGTCACACCTGACCTAAAAGAGGTCCCAATGGTCTAGAAATCTGAATCCCTGCACCCTGCTCCAATCCCTCAGCCACGCATTTATCCTCCACCTCACTCTTTTTCTATACTCACTGTCATGTGTGCAGTAATCCTGAGATTATTACTTTTGTAGTCCTGCTTCTCAACTTCCTTCCTAACTCCCTGTAGTCTGTTTTCAGGACCTCCTCCCTTTTCCTACCTACATCATTGGTACCAATATGTACCACAACCTCTGGCTGTTCTCCTTCCCACTTCAGAAACATCCTGGACCTGGCACCTGGGAAGCAAACTACCATCTGTGTTTCTTTCCTGTGTCCACAGAATCACCTGTCTGACCCCATAACTATAGAATACCCTATCTGCTGCCATTCTCTTCCTTTCCCTACCCTTCTGAGCCACAGGGCCAGACTCTGTGCTAGAGTTGCTTCCACTGTTGCTTCCCCCAGGTAGGCTGTCCCCTCCCAACAGTACTCAAACAAGAGTACTTATTGTTAAGGGGACAGCCACAGGGGTACTCTCTAGCATCTGACTCCTGCCCTTCCCTCTCTTGACTGTTACCCACTTATCTGTCTCCCAAGGCCCTGATGTGACTACCTGCCTATAGCTTCTATTTATCACCTTCTCACTCTTCCTGACCTGATGAAGGTCATCGAGTTCCATCTCCAGTTCCCTAAAGTGGTCCCCAAGGAGCTGCAGGTCGACACACCTGATGGAGATGTGGCTATCCGGGAGGCTGGGATTCTCTCAGACATCCCACATCTGACACCAAGCACAGACCATCGGCCTGACACACATGCTTCCTGTCTGTATTCTACACAGGCAACCTACCTCGCCTCGACCCAATTTCACCGAAGCCCTGTTAAGCCAAAGCTCTCCTACTCTATCTTCCTCTACTCTGACGCCTGCTCCAAACTTGGAGCTTTCTCACTAACTTAGCTGTGCCACAATATTAGAATTAAACTTACAAATGGAGTATGTTTACATGAGGAATTTGTAGCACTGTAAATTGTTGAAGATCCTGAGAGGCAGGATTTATGAACATTTGGAGAGGTATAATATGATTAGGAATAGTCAGCATGGCTTTGTCAAGGGCAAGTCCTGCTTTACAAGCCTGATTGAAGTTTTTGAGGATGTGACTAAGCACATTGATGAAGGAAGAGCAGTAGATGTAGTGTGTATGGATTTCAGTAAGGCATTTGATAAGGTACCCCATGCAAGGCTTATTGAGAAAGTAAGAAGCCATAGGATCCAAGGGGACATTGCTTTGTGGATCCAGAACTGGCTTGCCAAGAGTGGTTGTAGATGGGTTATATTCTGCATGGAGGTCGGTGACCAGTGGTGTGCCTCAGGGATCTGTTCAGGGACCCTTACTCTTCATGATTTTTATAAATGACCTGGATGAGGAAGTGGAAGGATGGGTTAGCAAGTTTGCTGATGATACAAAGGTTGAGGGTGTGTGGATAGTGTGGAGGGCTGTCAGAGGTTACAGCGGGACATAGATAAGATGCAAAACTGGGCTGAGAAGTGGCAGATGGAGTTCAACCCAGATAAGTGTGAAGTGGTTCATTTTGGTAGGTCAAATATGATGGCAGAATATAGTATTAATGGTAAGACGGCAGTGTGGAGGATCAGAGGGATCTTGGGGTCTGAGTCCATAGTACGCTCAAAGCAGCTGTGCAGGTTGACTCTGTGGTTAAGAAGGCGTACGATGTATTGGCCATCACCAATTGTGGAATTGAATTTAGGAGCCGAGAGGTAATGTTGCAGCCATATAGGACCCTGGACAGACCCCACTTGGAGTATTGTGCTCAGTTCTGGTCGCCTCACTACAGTAAGGATGTGGAAGACATAGAGAGGGTACAGAGGAGATTTACAAGGATGTTGCCTGGATTGGGGACCATGCCTTATGAGAATAGGTTGAGTGAACTCAGCCTTTTCTCCTTGGAGCGACTGAGAATGAGGGGTGACCTGATAGAGAAGTATAGGATGATGAGAGGCATTGATCGTGTGGATAGTCAGAGGCTTTTTCCCAGGGCTGAAATGGTTGCCACAAGAGGACACAGGTTTAAGGTGCTGGGGAGTAGGTACAGAGGAGATGTCGGGTAAATTTTTTACACGGAGAGTGGTGAGTGTGTGGAATGGGCTGCCGGCAATGGTGGTGGAGACAGATACAATAGGGTCTTTTAGGAGACTTTTGGATAGGTACAAGGAGCTTAGAAAAATAGAGGGCTGCGGGTAAGCCTAGTAATTTCTAAGGTTGGGACATGTTTGGCACAACTTTGTGGGCTGAATGACCTGTATTGTGCTATGTTTCTATGAATTGGTTAACCTTTGAGTATTACTTAAGTTCTCCATATTCCTGCATCTACTTATTCTACTGTTGAGCTGCCTAGGGAATAGCACATTTGCCAGTAAAGCAGCTTATTTTCCCTTCACTTAATTGTAAAGCAGTTTATAACCAGCTCTTGTATCATCTCTCCTCCTCATCTCTTTTTACTATCTCTGTTCTAGTCTTTCAATCCAAGTGAAGGACCTCAGTTCAAAACATTAACTATCTGTTTCCCTCCTACCTGAACTGAGTTTCTCCAGCAGATCGCTTATTGTTCCAGATTTCAGCACCTGCATTCTCTTACGTCTTCAGCTTACTCTGCGGAATTGATGCTCTGAAATGAGATAAATATAAGCAGCTATTAAAGCCCAATATAGAATATATTAAACTGATCATTTTGCAGTAAGTCCCTAATGAGAGGGGTACAGACTTCTGCAGATAACAAAAATGCAATCCCATTAAAGCCATTAGCAATGCCACTCAACTCAGCTTGTATGATTCAGTCTATCAAAAGCAGCTTCTAATTACAAGAGCTTGGAGTTCCCTTTCAGAATTGGGGGGTGGTGGGGGGAACCACTGAAGCATTGTTTGTAATGAAACGTTAAAATTTTAAGACAGAGTCAGAACCTAACAGTATGGGAACAATTGATTTCTCACCATATCCTTGCCAATCACAAATTCCTTATTTATCAGCACTTGGTCTGTAGCCTTCTATGGCTTGGGAATTAGAGTGCTGGTCTGGATAATTTAATGTTGTGTTGGGCTCTGCCTCCACTATCCATTCAGCCAGTGTCTTCCAGGTTCCAACCAGCTGAGTGAAAAAGTTCTGCCTCAGAGCTCTCTAATCTCTTTTTGCTCTGCTCTCTAGTTTCAGCATCCTGTAGGGAAAAGATTTTTATCAAGATGGCATACCTATGGCATGCAGTGCCAGCCTTCAATTCTTTAAGCCCAACCCAAAATAAAACAGATCCATATAAGTTCCCTTTAGTGCTGAATGGAGCAGCAATTTCTTTTTACAACTAAATGGTTGGCTCAGTTAGCATTGGCTTCCCTCTGTTTATATTTTATCTTTTGTCACTTGTGGGTGCAGAATATTTAGTGATATTAATGGGAAATACTTTGTGTAGCTTAGTGCTTCCATGAATATTCACATGAATTATTGTTTTCTGTGATGAACTTGGTCAGGTCTAATTTTTTGGAGAAGACTTGCTAATGAAACTAGGGCCATATGCATCGCTCTCAAAGCAACCAAATACAAGCCAGATATAAAGTAGTTGGTTTTGTTAGTCCAGCAACTGAGAGTAAAGTGTGCTGATTTTCCTACATCTTTTATGAATAGAACCATAAAACACTACAGCACCGAAAACAGGCCATTTGGTCCTTCTAGCCTGTGCCAAAACTTTATTCCACTAGTCCCATTGACTTTTACCCAGTCCATAACCCTCCAGACCTCTCCCATCCATGTATCTATCCAATTTATTCTTAAAACTTATAGTGAGCCCGCATTTACCACGTCAGATGGCAGCTCGTTCCACACTCACACCACTCTGAGTGAAGAAGCTCCCCCTAAACCTATGCAACAAAGCTTATAATTTCATGCTCACATTTCTTGTATTATGAGGTACAATAAAAATACCATTTAGAAATTTATTTTTCAATATCTTCAAAAATCGTATTAATCATTTTTGAACAGCTTTTATAAAATGCTTCATTTATTTCATTCTCTGCTATATTTAATAGTGAAATAAATATATGCAAATAAACAACAGGACTCATGGTTATTTTTTTAATCAATAATTATTGTTACGAATTCACTAATCAATGATTATCTCTGCTCAAAATTACCATGTCATGTGAGATAATTTTTTTGATATCACAAATTTGGACACATGGTCTCCGAAAGGTTCACCGCCTCTGCTTCCAACTATCTACCTTGTCTCCTCCCTTCATAATTTTGTACGTGTCTGTTAGGTCCCCCTCAGCCTCCTTCACTCCAAGGAAAACAAAACCAACCTATCTTGTCCCTTCTGATACTGAAACACTTCATTCCAAGCCACATTGAAGTGAATGTCCTCTGCATTATACAATAATGAGTTGTATATGTATTACACTTCAAAATCACTGATTCGACAGTCTTTGATTTACAGATTTTTCCTCGTGTGTAGTTGATTTTGGACCTTTTTATCTTTCACGGAAGTAAAACCTGTTTATAACCATGTACTTTGCAGAAATGTCTTTGAGGTGTTAAAGGCATACTGGGTTTAGTCTTTAGTAATTAAATATGCTGCTATAAATTACTAATTATTTATAAACCAATAGATTATCTTTTCATTAGTGTATTGTTTGGCTATCATAAATGTTGTGTCTTAATATGAAGACAGAATATTTCATTGACTGGAAGCCACTTGGGAATATCCTGAGGGTGTAAGTGACTTTTTAAAAGAAATTTCATCACTTCCTGCAGCAGACAAACCTCAGCTCATTAGGAATTTTCTTATTGTTCTAGACACTTCAGATTCAGAAGACATTGCAGAATAGATGTTGTTATACAGATAAAGGGATAAAATGCCTTCAGAATGGAAAAAATATTTCCTCTGTGAATATGCATTGCATTGATTCTTATTTTGAAATCAGAAATGGGTACTGCTATGACACTACATCACAGCTAAAGGCATTTACTCAGCCTGTTCAAGCTATAAAGGTAAGGGGCCACAGATGTATGCTGGATTGACTTGTTTTCTCAAATTTTGCGTGACTGCATTTCCATTTTGTTTTGAAAATTTAACAATACTTTCTGTTCTTCAGATTAGTGGATACTTGAACCTGATTGCTAATGGTATTGATAACTTCACACATGGCCTGGCAGTGGCTGGCAGCTTTCTTGTTAGCAGAAAGGTTAGTAAGTAGAAGAAATTAATTTGCCAATATAAGACCTTAGTTCCTACCTATAGGTTTGCTCCTAGACACAGTTCTGGGAGTGAATCAACATAATTGTTGTGCTGGTCACATTATAGAATTTGAAGAGTGCTGAATTCATCTTGCTACTTAATTATTAACTTTGGCCTGGTCAAAAAAAGAACAAACTAAACTTAATCTCTCAAATTCCTCTTTCAGAATGCAACAACAAAATATTTTCAAATTCCTTTTGGAAGCAATGTTGATTAGAGACACATATGCATTCAGTCAGACACTCATAGATCTAGACTAAAGCCGGGTAATAAGTTAGGATGAAATGGTATTAAATAATACCTTCAACTTGGTCTAATAGCCAATAATAATATTGGTCTGTATTCGAGCCATGGGGTCATGATATAGAAACAAGCCATTCGGCCTTTAGTTTGCCCCAGTCAACCACCCATTCATACCAATTGCATTTTTTTCAACTCTTCCTCTCTCTCCCCCCCCCCCCCCCCCCATATTATCATTAACTCTTTTACCCTTCCCCATTTCTACCACTCACTTATACACTAGGAGCATTTTACATTGACCAATTATCCAACCAACTCATGTCTTTGTGATATGAGAGGAATTCAAGGGAAACTCACATGTCACAGAAGAAATATGCTAACTTCATACAGACAGCACCCAATGGCAGGATTAACCCATGTTGCAGTGAGGCAGTGACTTTGCCACTGTGCTGCCAGTCATTTGCCCAATAATGACTCCTGATGGCACTCTCTTTTTTTGTTATTGCTTCTTAGATATTTATGCTGGTGAGACTACTGCTACCCTAATTACCAGTATGCTGAGATGGATTTTGTAGCTAGTAGTTGTTGGTCTCAAGTTGCATGTAACAACTAAATTCCCACAAAATGTTCAGCTGTTAATGTCACTGAAGATTTACTTTCAGGTAGAAGAAAACTTTCATTTTGGAAAAAACAACTGTACAGCTGTTAGGTTGCACAATATTCAAAATCTGCAATCAGTAATGCCAATAAATTGTCTGTGGGAAAGAACTGGGTAATGGATTAGCTTGCAAAAAGCTGGCACTAGCTCAGAGGCAAGCTGCCTCCCATGCTATAATGACCTGCCAACTCTCTATTCCACAATCCCTTGAGTGTGGTAAATCCAGACCCTCCTGATGAAGGGTTTCGGCCCAAAACGTCGTCACTACACTCCTGATGAAGGGTTTCGGCCCAAAACGTCGTCACTACCTCCTCCCATAGATGCTGTCTGGCCTGCTGAGCTCTGCCACCATTTTGTGTTTTTATTTATTTCCAGCATCTGCAAATTCACTCGTATGCCTTTTAATGCTGTATGCCTTGTCATGTACTTTTTATGCTGCTTTGTGTGAAACCAATTTCATCAAATTTAGTTACTAAAATCCAAATTCAAGCTGTTCATATTTTTTTAATGGTGGCAGAGACAAGTAATTAAATGGCTCTAACACAAACTGCTTCATTTCACTGTTTCCTTCAGTGAGATCTGCACTAAGCTAGTCACGCATGATAACAACTGTTGTAGCAGTTATTAGTGGTATGATCTTTCTAATTCACATTGTTTTGGTTACAACTGTCTATTAAGCCAATTGCAGTTTTGATGTAAACTTATTCTATCTTCCAGGTTGGGCTCACAACAACACTAGCTATTCTGCTTCATGAAGTCCCACATGAGGTAAGTAAATTTGTTCTTAATGTGAATAATTTATCATTCCAATCTTTTTTCTTAATGTTTTCTCAGTTCAGTACGTTGTCACCCTCCTCACCCCATTCTTACAAAAATATATCAGAGGGAATGACACCCATCCCAGTAGTTCCCTCTGTGACCATCAATTTTCAATTGGTGTGAGGAATTTTAGTTGTTCCACTCAGTGTCATTGGAAAATGGGAGATGCTGATTGTTATGTACCAGCTGTAACCAATGTTCCCTCTAATTTTTAGTAGTCAGTGTGCGCAAAAATCTTATGTTGTGCAAATTCATGTGACAAAAGTATCTGTGCACTGAATGCACACATGGCACAGTTTACGTAGGTTTACAAAATAATTGACATAAAACTGCACAGAATAACAACAAAATAACATACATATTTAAGTCACTCAGTTATTTTTTTCTCTCTCCTGTCTTTGGCATTTACCCATTCTTTGATCTCCTCTGGGTTTGATAGTTTTCGCTCTTGCTCATCTGCACTCAACCTTAACATACGTAGCACTCCTGTAACGGGTAATGATGGGTTCTGTTGCCTGACCTTTAATACACTGTCCAAATGTGATTTACTTTGCAAATGACGCTTCAAAAAGTCAAGTATCCATATATCATCCCACTTCTTCCCACTAGCAATTTCTTTCCAGCAACTTTCACATCACGACAATACAAAAAGATAACTCCAGTTTCCGAATCATACATAAGTGTTTCTCGTAGCTGAAAGTTCATGACCTCATGAGCTTTTGGTGTAGCAATTTCTACTATTTTGTTAAGCCATTCAACTTTAAACAAATTTACAGTTCTTTTGTGCTTCACGCCCTTTGCTTCTTTTGAATTCAACATAGTGAATCAATATTTTTTTTCAATAAAATCTTAGTAAGCTAACTACAGGATTTGAAACGTCTTTGTAAACTTTACAATATGAACATTGTCTGCAAAGATGGCTGCCACCATGATGCAGCTGTACAAACCGGTTCAGGAAAGGTGAAGTGACGTAAATTAGTGATGTGCATTGTGGTATTTGAAAAACCAACTAACTAGTTAACAGAAACATTTAGCTAAAAGATTACTTTCAATAAGTATTCATTACTACATTATTTTAGGTAACTAACCTTTTGTGCGCACATTATTTTCCTTTGTGTGCTGGTTGAAAAAACGTGTGCACAGCTTAAAGGGAACATAGGCTGCAACCCAATTCTAAGTACCCTTGTTATAATTGAATTGAACATGCCAAAGTAAACTTATTCCAGCCAGCGTTTCTCACGTTTTGTTGATGTGTCCAAAGATGAACTCCTGAGGGGAACAGTTTGGAGTTTAAAGGCTGCATTTGAGTTCCCTGTTGTGAGAAATTCATATTTGTGAACTTGGTGTACTCATAACAATGTCTAACCCACAGGTTGGAGATTTTGCTATACTGCTGAGGGCGGGATTTGATCGATGGAGTGCAGCTAAAATGCAGCTCACAACTGCATTTGGAGGAGTGTTGGGGGCCTGCTTTGCCCTCTGCGCAGAGTCTCCTGAAGGAGCAGGTAGAATTTTATCCATTTCATATCATTGTGGAATCTGATTGTGGGCCTGGAGAGAAAAAGTGTCTTGAACAAAAATGATGATGGAATTCCAGCTGGGACCAAGAAGTTTTATCCTTAGTGTTGAGAGGCAATCTAAGCACAATATGGGTAGGAATGTTCGTGATTTCTTTCTCTTTCTGTGGTTATCCGTGACTGCCATGTTATAGCGCTTCAGTCTGGGATAATGGTAAGTGTATTAGTCATCCTTGCTAAAGTGAGAGGGTTTGGAATAAGAGGGGCAAGTGCATTAGTAACATCAGTAGCAGAATTAATCTTCTCTTGCTGAGGATCGGGGGTGTGGATGTAAATTTTACCTGTTAGATTGGCATCTTATAATTTACTTCAGACAATTACAACTGCTTTAATTTTAATCTACTCCTCTCCCTTGAAAGCCATGCTTGTATGATTCAGATTCAAATCAGTTTATTGGCAGGTACACCAGAGTGCAATGATATTCCTTGGCCATGTAAAGTTCGTAAAGTAAACATGTACATGGTAATACAGTATATACAGTTAATTGGGCTATCGGTTAATCGGGGCGGCCACTTATTTGGGGCAACTTATCAAACAAAGACTTATCAAGAAATTAGCCGGGATTCCCTTTGTATATTTGGGACAGGAGGCTGTTGCCAAACAGTTTATAACTATTGCCAGTCGTGTGCACTCGTGTGGCTGTTAGACACTAAAATGTGCTTCAAGCAATCAGTTTTTAAATGGCATCAGTTCAAAGCTTCATTTATTATCAAAGTATGTATGCAGGATACAACTGAGATCCTTCTTCTCCAGGTAACCACAAAGCAAAAGCCATGGAAGTCAGTTCAAAGAGAAACAGCAAGCCAGTCCACCCACCCCTGCACAAAAAAGTACAGCAACACAATCCCCCCCTCCCTACACAAAGAACTAACAAAATGCAACAAGAGCATCAAGCCCCCAAATCCCCCTCTCCCTGCACAAAAAAAGAACCTGAGAAACAACGGGCAAAAACACAGAATATAAAAAATAATAAGACGGAGGGGGAGACCATAGATCAAATCTATTAATGCAGAAAACCTCAGTAACATCCTCCAACATCTCAAAAGAGAGAGACCCAGAGGTCTATCCTCTGGGCACAGCAAGAGGCCACACAGGCTCCCCTCTCTGGCAGTGATCAGAAGGTAGGCAGTCGGTGCTCTCCCTCCTCATTCATCTTGATGCTTCAATCTGCCTCCTTGCTTTATTCAGTGAATTGGGATCAAATGTCGGCTTGTGCCACATCCCACAGCCCCCTCGCCTCGAGGCTTGCGCGTGTTACCTCCTAGAATCCTCTCAGAAACATCAAAGTGCTGGATGAACCAGACGATCTCCAAACTGCAGATCGCAGGCTGCAACATTTCCAGATGTACAGTTCAGACAAAAAACACATAAAAGAAGTGAAATAAATAGTTCTGTAGTGAACCAAGTAAGTGTTGTACGCAGGTGCCATCTTGGTCAGAAGTTGTGTGTGTTTGTGTTTTAAAGTGCTGTGATTTTTGTCACTGACAGTTGGTCAGCAAGAAGCAGTAAGACCATTCAGAACTGTTTTGCTCACTGCGGTTTCAAGCATTTCATGCTTAGAGGGGCCAGAACCAGCCAGGAGTGAAAATGAAATGATTTCACTACTTAAAACAAGTTAGGAACAATGAGGAAAGTGAAGGGTATTGAAAATCATCTTGAAAGGTACAATGAAAATTAAGGTTTGGAAAATGCAATTGTCAAAATCATTGTATGAATTCAGTCCAATATCTGCTGAATTTGTTCATTTACAGTCAACCAAAAGAACATGGCAGCATTCACTGGATGAATTCCTCCATCAATAAATATTAGGAGCTAATACAGAATCAGGTTTAATATCACCAACATATGTCGTGAAATTTGTTGTCTTTGCAACAGCAGTACAATGCAATACATCAGATAATACTTTATTGATCCCAAAGGAAATTATGGTGTCACAGTAGCATTACAAGTGCACAAATATAAATATTTGAAGAAATGTAGAAATCAGAATCAGACTTTAATCGCCAAGTACCTATGCACATACAAGGAATTTACTTCCGGCAGATGTTGTCTCTCTGCTCATAACAATAATAATGATAAATATAAATGAAAATATAGATTATACATACAGGTAGTGCAATCCAAGTAATAGTTAGCCGACAGTTAATTGTTCAGCAAAGTGACCGCAGTAGGGAAAAAACTTCTCCAGTGCCTATTAGTCTTAGTCTGGAGGGATCTGAAGTGCCTACCAGACGGAAGCAGATCAAACAGTCCGTGCGCAGGATGGGAGGAGTCCTTTATGATGTTCCCCGCCCTCTTCTTCAACCTGGAAGAGTACAGGTCCACAATAGAGGGCAGGGAGGCTCCAATGATGCGCTCGGCAGTCCTCACTGTGCGCTGTAGTTTGGTTCTATCCTGCTTGGTGGCGGCTCCAAACCACACAATGATGGAGGTGCACAGGACAGACTCAATGACTGCAGTGTAGAACTGCAGCGGCAATTCCTGAGGCAGACCATATTTCCTCAAGAGCCGCAGGAAATACATCTGCTGCGGCCTTCTTCAGGATGGAGCTGATGTTCTGCTCCCACTACAGATCCTGAGAGATGGTGGTTCCCAGGAACCTGAAGTTCTCCACGGTGGACACAGGGCTGCTGAGGACTGTGAGGGGAGACATAGCGGGGGGACGTCTCCTGAAATCCACTATCATCTCCTTTGTCTTGAGCGTGTTCAGCTCCAGATTGTTCCGACTGCACCAGAGCGCCAGTTGGTCCACCAGCTGTCGATATGCAGACTCATCACTAATCTGGATGAGTCCGATGACAGTAGTGTCGTCTGCAAACTTCAAAAGCTTCACATAGCGGTTGGAGGAGGTGCAGTCATTGGTGTAGAGGGAGAACAGCAGTGGAGAGAGGACACACCCCTGGGGGGCGCCGGTATTGGTGATTCGAATATCCGAGGTGACCTGTCCCATCCTTACCTGCTGACTTCTGTTGGTCAGGAAGCTGTAAATCCAATCGCAGAGGTCAGGTGGCACAGTAAGGTGAGGCAATTTGGAGCAGAGGGTATGAGGGACGATGGTGTTAAACGCCGAACTGAAATCCACAAACAGCATCCGAGCATAGGTCCCAGGACGATCCAGATGTTGCAGGATATAGTGCAGTCCCAGGTTGACTGCATCGTCTACTGACCTATTTGCCCGGTAGGCAAACTGCAGGGGATCCAGCAGGCTGCTGGTGAGGGTCTTCAGGTGGTTCAACACCAAGCGTTCAAAGGATTTCATGACTACAGATGTCAATGCGACAGGTCTGTAGTCATTCAGTCCTGTGATGGTGGGTTTCTTGGGGACCGGGATGATGGTAGAGCGCTTGAAGCAAGTCGGAACCTCACTCAGCTCCAGAGATCTGTTAAAGAGCTGAGTGAAGATGGGAGCCAGCTGATCAGCACAGGCTCGTAGACAGGAGGGGGAGACCCCATCTGGGCCTGGAGATTTTCGGGTCTTAAGTCACTGGAACAGTCGACATACTTCTCCTTCGCTGATTCTAAGCTGTGATCCAGAGGGGCTGGGCAGAGATGGTGGGGAGGTGATTGCAGTGATTGGGGGATGAGTGCCAGTGAGTGATGGTCGAGGGAAGGCAGGAAGAGAGACCGAAGAGGGGGGAGGGACAGGTGTAAGATGGACCCTCTCAAATCTACAGTAAAAGGTATTAAGGTTGTCAGCCAAAGCTTTGTTAACCTCAGCAGGGGGGGCAGGGCGTCTCCTGTAGCCAGTGACCTCCTGCAGGCCTCTCCACACCGACAATGAGTCGTTAGCTGAGAAATTATTCCTCAACTTTTCGGAGTAGAACTGCTTGGCCACTCTGATTTCTCTGGTCAGTGCATTTCTGGCCAGCCTGTACAGGGCCCTATTCCCACTCCTGTGGGCGTCCTCCTTAGCTTGGCGAAGATGTCTGAGTTTGGGGGTAAACCATGGCTTATTGTTGGCGAAGGTCCAGAAAGTTTTTGTGGGTACACATGCATCCTCACAAAAACTGATGTAGGATGCCACAGTATCTGTCAGTTCATGTATATTGTTGGCTGCAGCTTCAAAGACACCCCAGTCAGTGGTGTCAAAACAGTCCTGAAGTTGCTGTTTCGCCTCACTGGTCCATTTCTTCACTGTCCTCACCACAGGCTTAGCAGATTTAAGTCTCTGCCTATAGGCTGGGATGAGGTAGATCAGACAGTGGTCAGAGAGTCCTAAGGCTGCACGGGGAATAGAACGGTAAGCATTATTTAGGATAGTATAACAGTGGTCCAGAGTGTTACTGTCCCTGGTGGGGCAGTTAACATGTTGTCTGTATTTCGGGAGTTCGTAATTCAGTTTAGCTCTGTTGAAATCTCCTAGGATGATCAACAGCGAATCTGTGTGTTCCCGTTCTAAACGCATAATATGATCAGCCAGCCGCCGAACGGCCTCGCACACGTTGGCCTGAGGTGGAACATAAACACCGACAAGGATAAATGAGGAAAACTCTCGCGGAGAATAGAAAGAATTTTTAAAAAAAGTTACCACAAACAGGAGGGGGTCATCACTTCCCCGGCTGTAGGTTGACTCATTATAGAGCCTAATGGCCGAGGGTAAGAGTGACCTCGTAGCATTCTTTGAAGCAATGCAGTTGTCTTAGTCTATTACTAAAAGTGCTCCTCTGTTCAGCCAAGGTGGCATGCAGAGGGTGAGAAACATTGTCCAGAATTGCCAGGATTTTCTGTAGGGTCCTTTGTTCTACCATAGCCTCTAGTGTGTCCAGTTTGACTCCAAAATAGAGCCTGACATTCTAATCAGTTTATTGAACCTGTTGACATCTTGTGTGTTGATGTCATTGCCCCAGCACACCACCACATAAGAGATTGTGCTGGCAACAACAGACTGGTAGAACATTTAAAGGAGAGGCCTGCATACTCCAAAGGATCTCAAGTCTCCTCAGGAAGTAGAGGTGACCCAGGCCCTTCTTGTACACAGCCTCTGTTCATGCTCCTCTCAAGGTACTTGTTTAAAAAAAAACACCATGAATTGCACTAAATGTTTTGTGTATTTTTTTTCCATGGGTTCAATGTCCACTCAGAAATTGGATGGCAGAAGGGAAGAAGCTGTTCCTGAACTGTGTGTGCCTTCAAATTTCGCTCCTCCTTCCTGATAGCAATGAGAACAAGGCAGATCTGGGTGATGAGGGTCCTTAATGATGGATGCCCCCTTTTATTTTTTTTTTGAGGCATCACTTCTTGAACATGGCTGGATACTATGTACACTAATGTCCATTTTGGAGCAGACTAATCTCTGCCCACCCCCCCCCCCCCACCCATACCAGACTATGATGCAGCCAGTTAGATTGCTGTCCACAATACATCTTTAGAAATTTGCAAGTTTCTTTGGTGACATACCAAATCTCAAACTCCGAATGAAATATAACCTTTGTAGTTGCATCAATATGTTGGGTCCAGGATAGATCCTCAGAGATAGTGACACTTGAAATTGCTCACTCTTTCCATTTCTGGTCCCTCTGAGGACTGGTGTGTGTTCCCTTGTCTGACCCTTCCTGAAGTCCACTATCAGTTCTTTTGGTCTTACTGACGCTGAGTACAAGGTTGTTGCTGCAACACCACTCAACTAGATGATCTATCTCACTTCTGCACATCCTTTCCTCACCATCTGAAATTCTGCCAACAATAGTTGTATCACCCATGTTATTTAAAAAAAGGTTGGGAACCCCTGGTAGTATTTACACTGTTATGATTCTGGAAGCTTCTCTTGGTACTGCATTATTTGAATAAGAGTTAACCAGTAAGATAGCTCTTATCTACAAATTTGAATGGCATTTTTTCCTTGTCTAAAGGTATATATTTTTTTTAAAACTTCACCGCAAGGCAGCGGCATCTTAATCTTAGCATCTTAGTCTCTTTGTCTTTAAGCCTTCTGCTGCTAGCTTCTGTTCTTGCTTCCTTTGTTATATTGATGGTAATTAAACATTTGTGAAACAAAAAAGTTTTGTGCCTCTTTTCTGACTTCTGAAAGAACTTTGGATGAGAACAAAAGGATCCAAAGCCTTGTTTCCCAAATCCACTTTCTTAGCAACACCCCCCTCCTATTCCCCTGTGTGTGTAGTTAATATATGATGGATATACAAAGCTATTTTTCCTGGATAACAATGACGGAAGATTATAATATGATACTTAAAATGTCAGTTGATTTTATGGAATGTTGATGTTGAGAAACATTTCAAATGAGGACCTTTCATCCAATGGTACAGGGTATTGTTGGATCCTTATTTCATGCAGCTATGCAAAGCCTGTGAGGTGAAGAACATGATCTTTAAAGTACTGTCTCTAAATGGTGTTATTTTCACAGGAGCAGAAATGCATGATTAACATTGGACACCTTTTTTTCTAATTGCATTGTGCTTTATGTGATGCTTATGAAAGTGTCAATACTATGCCCCTTAGTATGAAATAGTTGCAACCGAGTTGTGGTACCATGAAAGGTAGGCTCACACTAATCTGACATAAATTGCAGCACCATTTCATCATAAACTCCCAAAAGTTGCTGAGAGCTTTTCCTTCAACAGATCATTATACTAAATGTCATTTATTAAATATTTAAAAATTATATCTCTACTTTTCACTAAAGAAATAAGTGGCACTTTGTCATTTAGGATCTCATTGTTTCCAGCTTTCAAACCACCCATACTTGAATTTTCCAACCTGTCTATCTTGCCTACATGCCTCTCTGTTTATAAAAATGCTGTTTCCTTCTTACAATAACCATGTTTGCTTGCTTTGTCTGTTCTCTCTCTCCCCCCCCCCCCCAAATCTCCAAAAAGAAATAGCACTGTGCCTTTTGTTCCCTCCCCCAGTGCCTTTGGGCTCAACCCATCTTTGAACAGACAATCTGTGTGGCTCATTTTATGTTCTTGGAGTGGCAGTCTGGTTGACCACTGAAATAGTGCATAAAATGCTGAAAGAACTCAGCAGGTCACTCACCATCTATGAAGGGAGAAAACACAATGTTTCAGGACAAGACTCCAGGACTAGAAGGAGGGCAGAAACATAGAAGGCTGGAGAAGAGCTGGCAGGTGAGAGATGAGTCTAGGTGAGGGGGAGGAAGATGGGTAGGTGGGCGAGGGGGAGAGGGAATGATGTTAGAAGCTGGGAGGTGATAGGTGGAAGTGGCCAAGTGCTAAAGAAAATGGAATCTGATTATTGAGAACAGTGAACCTAGGAATGAGACAAACCAAAGGGAGGAATATGTGGGAGGGGAAAGAGAAGGTGTGGTAGAATGATTTTTTTTAAAAATGGAGGATGACAGAGGGGAGTGGTTACTGGAAGTTAGAGAAATCGATATGCATGCAGTCAGGTTGCCTTCTACCAAGGCAGTATATGAGGTGCTGTTCTCCTAATCTGCATCTAGTCTCAATCTGGCTGTAAAGGAGGCCATAGACAGACATATTGGTGTGGGAATGGGAAGTGGAATTAAAATAGCTGACCACTGGATGATCCTGGCTGGTATGGCGGACAGAATATTGTCGCCATTTAACTGGACTCTGACAACTCGCATGTTATATACTTAAGCATAAAGAGAACAGCTATGAAATTACTGTTCAGAATTAATCCATTTTTGTAGCTATTGATTCAATAGAAATTTTCTGCACTTCTGAATCCTATTTGAATATTTAAGTGCCAAATATACATATTTCCAGTGTTAATAAAATCTGTGTTGTAGGACAATAATCTTCTAAGATTAGTAAAATATTTGTCCAACAGTTAGTGTCACAAGATTTCATTACCATCCTTGTCTTGGTGACTTTGGGTCCCAGGCTTCAGCAGAAAATGCTGTACAAAGGAGAGCTGGGCTTTCAAGGATTGTGTACAGCCTGGGTGACTGCAATATGTCTGCACACTGTCAGCTTATTATCTTGACTTTTGCCTTACTGAACATCTACAAGAACAAAGGCACTCAACAAAGTGCTTTCCTGCTGACCTGCGTCATGTCTCACCGATGTAGAGGAATTTGTGCCAGTTGCAATAAATGACACTAATGGATTTGTATGTGATAACCACTTTTACTGAAATGTTAGCGTATAATACTGAGAGTTTTGCAGGTAAGGGAAATGTAGTCTCTGTAATTCTAATTTCTCAATATCTTCAATTGTACAGGTGGCAGTGTAGCTTGGATTTTGCCGTTCACGTCAGGAGGATTTCTGTACATTGCTCTGGTTACTGTGGTACCTGATCTCCTTCAAGAGACAGATGTGCAGTAAGTACTTGTTGCCAGTATAGTCTTCGGAATGGTGTTTTTATTCTGGAATAGTTGGGTGGAAAAACAAAGGCCACTCATTCCTCACACAGAAATTAGATTGTTTAGCTGTAAAATAAATGACCATGATCATTATTATGCCTTAATATTAGTAATAGAGATGATTCAACTTAATACCCCTTTGACAGGACTATGCTGCTAAAGTGACTGAATAGCTTTCTAGATGTATAAACACTTTTCTCACTTATTTGAGTTATTAAAACAAAACAATACTCAGACATTTGTTACTAAAGCATTCATGACTGCATGCCAGTGAATAATATCACTCCAGTCTGTTGTGCAAGAAGAAGAGAGCAGAATTGTTGTGTTAGAATGGTATATTGTGCCATTCAGGCTACATCTTGAGTACTGAATCAGGTTTACTATCACTGTCTTATATGAAATGAAATTTGTTCACAATAAGTACAAAGACAAAATTACTCTAAATTACAAAGTGAAAAAAAACAAGATGATGTTTATAGGTTCATGGACTGTGTACAGATCTGGTAAGTGTTTTAGGGAAGATGCAATTGCTTTAGAAAGTGTGCAGAAGATAGTGCTGAGAATGAAAGATTGTAGTTGAGGAAAATTGGACAAGCTGAAGAGGATGAAGGGAGATTAAATGAGGAATTAAAGCTGCCAAGGGAAATGTCTTTTTTTTAAATATTTCTTGGGTCCTTCAGAGTAGTTTTTTTAAAAAAGCAAGTGGAATAGGTATAAAATAGAAGTAAAGAAGAGATATTGGCAATTAACTTGCAACCAGGATCACCAGAGCTCATTGCTATTTGAAGGACATGGCTTAGTGAAGTTCGGCTGTTGCGTTTTTCTGAGTATGTTTCAAAAATATTTGGCTCGAGAAATTTTGAATGTGCTAAGGTCATGGATCGCACTGTATCAATGAATGGAGCTGGCTGACAACCAAAGATGCCGTTGGGGATTGTCTACTTCAACCTGTTGTGGATCAATTTGTTTCAAACTTCCTAGTGTCCTAGTGCAAACAAACCAATTCAAGTTGATCTGAAGGTCAGATGTTAACAGATCTAGACTTGTTAAGCCTGTGGCAGAGCACTGATGAGCTGAAAGGAGAGACTAGATGTTATCTTAACTAGCTATTTAGCATTACATCAGGGTGACTGGTCTATAGATAGAATATCTTTAATTTGAATGGTCAATGTTTGAGTTCATTTACAGAATCACTGAATGATACAGCATAGAAAAGTGTCAATTTAGTTTACAAAGTAAAGGTAATGGAGTTAGTCTCACTACCCCACTCTCCCCTCTCTTTCTCTCTCCCCCCCCCCCCTCCCAACAGAGACTGTTCTGTTGTTACTAGGTCTATACTTGCACCCTCTTTAGAATGCAGGGGTAATGTTTACAATTTTCCCAGGATTTCCCTCTGCAATTTTCCTTCAAATCTCTAAGTATTTCCAAAGATGTTTAATGTTTTCATTATTTTTAACATTTTATGCTGTTCTTGATTTTAAATCTATTTGAACCCTTTTAAATGTTAGTCATTTTAAATAATTCAAAATCATGTCGTCGCGGCTAATGATAACCTTGTTGAAGGGACACAGTGGTCACAGCCTGAGGTTTACTTGTCCTCTGACTTGTGCTTGTATTGCTCTTCGCTACTTTCTTGTGTTATCCTGAAGTGCATCATTATCTGTGGATTCCATCGAAATCTCATAATTTTCACTATCTCATAATCCAATCATCTTTGAGCATTGGGCTTTATTTTTCTTTTCCAAATGAATTTGCACGCAATATTTTTTCTGTGCATTTATGACATGGGGGTCATTTTCTGTATTCTTAGGTAGCACTAGATTCGGTGAAGTTGTTTTTGCAGAGATGTGTTAACATTTAGTTTTTTCTCAGAGCTGTGAATGCTTTCATGAGAATACCAGGTCTTTATTTTGTATTTATTGATTTAAAAAGGCAACTGTTACTGTAGTGTGATTGTGTAGACGTTGTGTAACCCCTAGTGTAAAGACTAGGGTTGATAGATATATGGACACTGGATTCAATTCCAACAATGACTGCAGACACTGCAGTCTGGAGTAAAATCAAACTTCCAGGGAAACTCATGACCAAAATTCCAGGTCAAGACCTTGCATCAGAACTGAGAGTGTAGAGGGAAGATGGCTCCTGTGTTTTAAGTATGGAACCAGCAAACCTTGTTATTGGATATAGTTTACTGTGCATCAGCTACTAAAGCTGTAAATAATTGTGAGGAAGAAATGACTATTTGACATTTGGGGAATGTATGAATGTAGCATGTTTGCTTCTCAAAGTTTACTTTGCTGGTGCCTGCTTAGTTAATATATGATTCTTTGTTGCAGGAACTCTGTGTATCAAGTATGCTCCTTTGCTGTGGGATTGCAGTCATGATGCTGGTGTCTGCCATTGTCTAACTGATGCCTTGGGTTAATCCTAGATCAGAGTGTCATTTTAATGGTACCTGCAGAAAGGTAACCTAGAGCCAGCATTATTTACATAATTTGATCAGCAAGACCAACTATTGCATCGGAAAGAAGGTGTACAGATTCATCCCTTCCTGTCCAATCTGACCACCATCTCTTAGCTGAGTCAAATAATAAAATTGTTTAATGACTGATCAGTTCAAGCTCAACCAAATAAAAATGCAGTAAAGCCTCCTGTCAGATGTCACACATCTACAAACAGCCACTGGATAGTTCATGGTGCTTCAAAATCTGGCAGCCTTGACTCCTCAACTTATCTGGCCAGCTGAGTGGTTATTGTTGTGTACACTTAGTATTTCATGGATCCTCCTTTGTCTCCCTTCTCACCAGAACACTTCATGCAGAAGAAGTGTGTCTGATAAACCTTGTCACTTCATGAGATTCACAACCGGTCAACCGACATCGGCTTAAACTCAAGTACAGTAGTGCATGCCATTACTTAATGACCTCATTTGCAGGTACTTGAATATTTCGAAGGCCTAACGGGTAATGTTCACCTTCTTTCAGAAAGAATACTGAATACATTCCGAAAGAAGATGAACATTCTCTTTTAAGGCCTGCAAGTATTCCTCAAGAAATGCCAGGCAGCTGTTCTTTCTGCCTGACCAGATCAAGACAAATAATTGTGAGAAAGCAATTTACGCCTCAGCACATTACTGCTCTTCCCGTCCCCCTTTGCCAAACACCAGCCCAGGTGTCACACACAAAATTGCTGGAGGAACTCAGCAGACCAGGCAGCATTCATGGAATAGAGTAAACAGGACTGGTGAAGGGTCTTGGCCCGAAACGTCAACTGTACTCTTTTCCGTAGATGCTGCTTGGCCTGCAGAGTTCCTCCAGCATTTTGTGTGTGTTGTTTGGATTTCCAGCATTTGCAGATTTTCTCTTGTTACCAGCCCAAGTGTTATGTTCTGAGTGCGAGTTGAATTTCAGTTGCACTGTGGAATCAGATGAACACGTTCCATGACCTCAAATTTTACATTGATTTCCTACAGTTCCTTTAAATATTTTAAAGGCAAATAACCTTTTCGCACATTTGATTGCTACATACATGATGTTTGGATAGCACAAACAAAATGACCCTAAAACCTCTTGTCCCCACCTATGTCAGCCAAAGATTACTGCCCTGGTGATGCATTTGGTGTGGATGAATGCCCTTTTGTTACGTTGGTTAACAATGCCATGTGTTAGGTCATCCCCTTTGGTTACTCAGTTTGCTGTGACAATGAAATTGGTTTATCTTTTAAACACTACTCATCCTGTGTATTCAGGCGAGGCCTGTGGTCTGACTGTTACAGACTGTTAAATTAACATTATTGGTGCTGTCTGCTTTAGTGTGGGACTGCTGCTCATTACATAGATGAGATCCACAGCACCTTGCAACTATGCACAGACCTGTCAGTAAACTAACTCTCTGCACTTTCTTCTAATTTTGAGGCATAGATTTTATTTTGTGTATTCTTGTAATAAAATTTATGTATTTTCATCTTAATTGTAAATATTTAGCATGAATATTTGAATAAACTATGCATATATTCAATTTGTCTCATGTACTCTATCTTGGAATGGAAGAAGGATGGTGGTTACAGAAGGATGAAAAATAGAAGCAGTGTAATATAGTGGATTTTGCTGCAGCCACAGTGTGAGAGTTGTTTCTAACCCAGCTCTCATGTGAATCTGCCAACGTTTCACTTGCCTTATTGCATTTGACTCTACTGTGTGTCATCCAGAGCTGATGGCAAACATTTGAGTTCCACAAGACAGATGATCAGAATTTACTATTTCAATCTAATTCCTGAGGCTCAGACCTAAGTTTTGATAAAGAATAGGTTACTATCGGTATTCCTATTGGCCAGTTGGGATGTAAGTCTATTCTTTAAAGTGGAGTACTTCTTATTGGGTCTGTCCCCTCCTGCCAATATGTAGACAGTTTCTATCATGTTGAATGTCACCCTAATTGTGTTAAATTGGATGGACTCTAAACAGATGGTGGAGCTAAACACTCATGTAAATATGGCTTCAAGGACAGGTAAGAAGTTGCTTATCTTCTGCTTCTAAGCCTTTTCACCACTCCCAAGGGCCACAGATCAGTAGTATAACGGAACACTCTGCACTTGGCTGCATGGCAATGCAATGAGTTTGAACATAATTAGCACAAACCATTGTGTGACTGGCACCTTGTTCTGTATGGTAAACATTCATCATAACCACACCGGCTGCTGGTATGCCTTCAATACAATCCGCTGTAACAATTCACCAAATGCTCCTTTCCATAGAAATTCCAAAACCTATAACCACTACATTAGATAGAGGCTGCCAAGCTTCAAGTTTAGTATTGGAATAATACAAAATTTATAACACAGAAGGAACCATTCCACCTATTCATGTCTATGTCGGTTGAAAAATATCCAGCCTAATCCCACCTTGAAATTTGGCATGGATTTGTGGACTGAATGGCCTGCTTTCACCATTATTAGTGTTTGTGCAGTTTGGAATCTGTCCTGTTTTGATTTTTGTTGATCCATCCTTAATCTTTTGGTCTGTTTTCGTCTTGAGTGTGTTTCTGGAGCTGTTTAAGCCTGTGATTTGCAGTTCAGAGATTGTTTGGATGATCCAGTGCTTTGCTGTCTCCGAGAGGATTCCAGGAGACAGTGAGCCTTGAGGTGAGAAGGCTATGGAGGGTGGGGGGGTTGACTTCTACTATTTGAATCCTTTTTGCCGAGTGAAGCGACAAGGGAGGTTTAAACATTGAAGTGAATACGAGCGCCATCTGGCTGCATCTGATCACCACTGGATCATTTGGGGTTAGGGAGGCGTTGATGTTCTTCTTGCATTTTTCATATTTTTGTTTGGAAAGGGGTATTTTGCGGGGCAGTGTTCTTTGTGGGGGGGGGGTGTTTGGGAGTTGATCTTGTGGGGTTTGGGGGGTGTTGTCGTTTTTTTTCTTGGTTTCATGGCTATCTGGAAAAGAAGATTCTCAGATAATAAATGAACCTTTGAATCCAAAGTTCCCAGCATGTACAACTCATCCACAGCATTTGATACTGTTACAGGTCAACGTTTCTGTGACCATCATAGGGCGGGTGGATGAAGTCAGTATAACGAAATGCAGACAGATTGCTGGGACATTCGAGAGTGAGAGTTTAAGACTCCAGACTGTGAGCGGGAGCTCGCTACAGTAATGGTGAAGTTTGATACTTTCCCATGCCCAGAGGATTGGGTTGATTACCGGCACACAATGCATATTGGATATGTGACTGTCACTTTGTACGATCCATACGTGGATTCCTGGAGTACTCTGTGGCGACCACTTTTTGTTAACCCTTACATGGATTCAAGTGTGTTATGTGGTGACCACTCATGCTAAGGAGTATTCCGTGACTGTCACCTTGTGATATCTCTACGTGAATTTTAGAACACTACTTGTCGGCTGAGATCTTCTGTGACTGTTACCTTGTTTTCCCAGCGTGGAACCTTTGGAATTCTTCGTGGATGCCTCTTCGTTACATTTTAATGTGGATTTACAAGTTTCTCCTCTCACCTATTCCATGGATTACCGTAACTTTCTAGTTTGCCATCTTAAGACTTTAAGAACTGTCCCAAAGCCTGACGGTTTAGGAGCCGCAAGCACATAACACTGTGAACTTCTGTTTAGGAGAGTAGTTTGTTTAATATTTTGTATTTTGGGTAGATACTAATAAAAATAGTTATTTAACATTAAAACTTGACTCAGGCTGTGGTCTATTGCTACTGGTGCGTAACAATACAAAGAAAATTCTTTGCTGCAAGAAGTAATGCAGTTAATATGTGCTTTTCCCTATTTGGTGATATCCCCTATCTGCGTAGTCCATTTGGATCAAAACTCTTTCATTGTTTAAATAGTTCCCCTCAATCATAATACAGTATACTCATTGTTTTATTAGTTGGGAATGAGTTTTCTGTTCGCTCTTCAGGCATACTTCAGCATCGACTGGTGAAATTTCTGGTGTGTCTTTTACTGCAAACAAACTTTTGTTCTCCTAAAATCTTCTATTTTCCTCTCTGCAATACCTCTGATAGATTTCAGAAATATTTGATTTTGCTGAACTGACCAGATGCAATGTTCAAGTCATTCAGTGGTAAAATCTGCTGAATGGAATTATTTTAGGCAAACTCATCCTTTATTAGTCCTGATGAAGGGTCTCGGCCCGAAACGTCGACAGTGCTTCTCCTTATAGATGCTGCCTGGCCTGCTGTGTTCCACCAGCATTTTGTGTGTGTTGTTCATCCTTTATTAGGTGATTCAGACTTTTAGGATGTTGGCAACCTTGATCAACACGTGTGTGGAGGAGAGTGCTGACCAAATCTAGTTTCCAGTTGACCCATAATATTTCCAGTTTTACCACCCTTCCTGGTTTTCGTAAGTCACCAAAATGATATGACAGTAAGGGAACCCTTAGAAGGCAGTGATCATAATATTGAATTCGTACTGTAATTTGAGAGGAAGAAGCATAAATCACATGGTCTCAGTAAATGGAATACAGTAAAGGGGATTACAGAGGCATGAGAGAGGAGCTTGCCCAGGTGGATTGGAGGAAGATACTGGTGGGGATGATGGCAGAGCAGAGGTGGCTGAAGTTTCTGGGAGTAGTTAATAAGGCGCAGGATAGATATGTCCCACAGAGTAATAAGTTCTCAAATGGCAGGGGTAAGCAACAGTGGCTGACAAGGGAAGTTAAGAACTGCATAAAAGCCAAGGAGAGGGCATATAAGATCACAAAAGTGAGTGGGAATTTGGATGATTGGGAAGCTTTTAAACTCCAACAAAAGGCAACTAAAAAAAGCTATAAGAAGGGAAAAGATTAAAATGAGGCCAAACTAGCCAATAATATAAAGCTGGATACTAGAAGTTTTTTTTCAATTGTTTAAAGAATAAAAGGGAGGCGAGAGTTGATATTGGACCACTGGAAAATGATGCTGGTTGTGGTAGTAATGGGGGACAAAGAAATGGCAGATTAACTTAATGGGTACTTTGCTTCAGTCTTTACTGTGAAAGACACTAGCAGTGTGCCAGAGATCCATGAGTGTCAAGGAGCAGGAGGGGGTGCCATTGCTCATGATCTTTCAAGAAGCACTTTCTTTCAGTAATCTTGAAAGTGATCTTTCAGAATCACAATATCTTTCAATTTTGATATTGGCATGGTCACAGATGACTGGAAAACTGAAAATGTCACTCCACCCTTTAAGAAGGAAGGCAGACTAAAGAAAGGAAATTGTAGGCCAGTTAGCCTAACCTCAGTGGCTGGGAAAAGTGTTGGAGTCCATTATTAAGGACATGGTTTTGGGGTACTTGGAGACTAATGATAAAATAAGTCAAAGTCAGAATAGTTTCTGTAAAGGGAATTCTTGCCTGACAAGTCTGTTACTGTTCTTCAAGGAAGTAACAAGTAGGGTGGACAAAGAACAGGCAGTGGATGTCATTTTCAGAAGACATTTGATAAGGTGCCTCACATGATAAACAAGATAAAATTCTATGGTGTTACAGGAAATATACTGGCATGGTTAGAGGAATGACTGACAGGCAGGAGACAGCGAGTGGGAATAAAGGAGGCCTTTTCTGGTTGGCTGCCAGTGACTAGTGGTGTTCCTCAGGGTCAATATTGGGACTGCTACTTTTCACATTATTTGCCAATGATTTAAATAGTAGAATTGATGGCTTTGTAGCAAAGTTTGCGGATGATACAAAGATAGGTGTAGAGGTAGGTTGAGCTGATGAGGCAATGCGATTGTCGAAGGACTTGGACAAATTGGAAGAATGGGCAAAAAAGTGGCAAATGGAATACAGTGTTGGGAGATCTATGATGCATTTTGGTAAAAGGAACAATAGTGCAGATTATTATCAAAATAGGGAGAAAATTTAAACATAAGAGGTGCAGAGGGACTTGGGAGTCCTCATGCAAGACTCCCAAAAGGTTAATTTACAGGTTGAGTCTGTGATAAAGAAGGCAAATGCAATGTTGGCATTTATTTCAATATAAAAGTGAGTAAATAATGCTGAAGCTTTATAAGACATTAGTCAGGCCATACTTGGAGTATTGTCAACAGTTTTGGGCCCCTTTATCTCAGAATTATCTTGTCATTGATGAGAGTCCAGAGTAGGTTCATGAGGATTATTCTGGGAGTGAAGGGGTTAACATGCGAGGAGCATTTGGCAGCTTTGGGCCTGTCCTCACTGGAATTCAGAAGAATGCCGGGGGATCTCATTCAAATGTTCAAAGGACTAGGTAGGGTGGATGTGGAGGAGGAGAGGATGTTTCCTCTGGTAGGGATATCCAGAACTGGAGGACATAGCCCCAAAATTAAGTGGTGACCTTTTAGAACAGAAGTAAAGAGGATTTTGTTTTAGCCAGAGTGGTGATTCTGTGGAATGCTCTACCATGGACAGTGGTGGAGGCCAAATCTGTGGGTATTTAAAGCACAAGTTGATAGTTTCCTGATGGATTGGGGCATCAAGGGATATGGAGAGAAGGCAGGTGCAAGAGGTTGAATGGGATCCAGGATCAGCCATGATGAAATGTAGCAGACTCGATGGGCTGAATGGCTGAATTCTGCTCCAATGTCTTATGGCAGTTGTAGCCTCCTTTAATCCTGCACTCACTTCTCTTTCTTCACATGCTTGAACATTTGGCACACTGCTAATGTCTTCTACAGTGAAGACATGCAAAATACTCATTTAGTTCATCTGCCGTTTAGCCCCCATTATTATTTCTCAAGCTTCATTTTCTAGTGGTCCTATATCTCTTTTTTTTACATACTTGAAAAAGCTTTTGCTATCCACTTAATATTGTTTGTTAACTTGCTTTCGTATTTCATCTTTTGCCTCCTAATTCTTTTAGTTGCTCTGTAGGGTTTTTAAAAGCTTTCCAATCCTCTATTTCCCGTTAATTTTTTGCTTTGTTATATGCCCTCTCTTTTGCTTTGACATTAGCTTTGACTTCCCTTTTCAGCTACAGTTGTACTATTTTGCCATGTGAGTATTTGTTTTTGGAATACACCTGCACCTTCCTCATTTTTCCTAGAAATTCACATCATTGCTGCTCTGCTGTCATCCCTGCCAGCATCTCCTTCCAATTTACTTTGGCCAGCTCCTCTCTCATACCACTGTAATTTCCTTTACTCCACTGAAATACTGTCACATCAGAATTTACTTTCTCCCTATCAAATTTCAAGTTGAACTCAATCATATTGTGATCACTGCCTCCTAAGTGTTCTTTTGCCTTGAGCTCCCTAATCACCTCCGGTTCATTTCACAACACCTAATCCAGTATGGTTGATTCAACGACAAACTGTTCTTAAAAAGCCACCTAATAAGCATTCAACAAACTCAGTCTCTTGGGATCAATTTCCAACTTGATTTTCTTAATCGACCTGCTTGTTGAAATCTCGCATGACTATCAGAAGGGACAATCAGGGCAGCCATTGCTGGGAGTAGGCCAGTGGAGAGAGTAGGAGTATCAGGCTTTGGCTTGAAAAAGGCATTGGCACTGTGTAAGTTTCTTTTAAGGTTCCCTTTTTTAGTCTCTTATTGTACTTAGTGTAGTAAATGGCTTTTGTGTGTTCTTCATGCCAGACATTGGAGTCCTGGAAGATCCAGAGTCTCCCAGGGAACTACATCTGCGTGAAGTGCATCCAGCTGCAGCACCTTGACGATCGTGTTAGGGATCTGGAGCAGCTGCTGGATGACCTTCGGCTTGTACGGGAGAGTGAGGAGATCATCGATCAGAGTTATAGGGAAGTAGTCACCCTGAAGTTGCAGGAGGTGAGTAGCTGGGTGACTGTCAGGAGAAGTGGAAATGTGAATAGACAGAGCAGCGCACACCTGTGGCCATTTCCCTTCAAATATAAGTATACCGTTTTGGATACTGTTATGGGAGATGACTTCCCAGAGTAATGACACGAAGACCAGGTTACTGGCACTGAGCATAGATCCATGGTGCAGACGGGAAAGAGGGCAGCGGTAATGATAGAAGATTGGTAGTCGGGAACAGATTGTTGACTCTGTGGACCAGGTTACAGGCACTGACCATGGGTCAGTGGTGCAGACGGGAAAGAGGGAGAAGAGGGAAGCGGTAGTGATAGAGGACTCGGTAGTCGGGAACAGCTTGGAGATTCTGTGGATATGAGCAGGACACCCGGATGGTATGTTGCCTCACTGGTGCCAGCTTCAGGGATGTCTCAGATCATGTCCACAGTATTTTGGAAAAGGAGGGAGAGCAGCCAGATGTCTCGGTACATATTGGTGAAATAATATAGGAAGTAAAAGCAAGAGGTCCTGAAAAGATAATTTAGAGAGCTATGTAGAAAGCTGAGAAGCAGGACCTTCAGAGTAGTAATTTCTGGATTGCTACCTATGCCATGTGCCAATTAGAGTAGAAACAGGATGGTTTGGGAGATAAATGCATGGCTGAGAAGCTGATCATTGGGATGTCTTCTGATGGTAGTCAGGGGAACAGATGTACTAAAGGGACCTGTATGACCTGTACAAAAGGGACATGTTTCACTTGAACCCAAGGGGGACCAATATTCTTGTGGGCAGGCTAGTTAGAGCTGTTGGGAGGGTTTAAACTAATTTGGCATGGGGTGCGAACCAGAGTGAAGGGAGTCAGGGTAGGACAGATGGTAAAAAAGCAAAGATAGTGTACAGTCAGACTGTCTGGAAGGGCAGGCAGATGATGACAAAATTACAGCCAGCAGGCTGAGTATCAACAACACACACAAAATGCTGGTGGAACACAGCAGGCCAGGCAGCATCTATAGGGATAAGCGCTGTTGACGTGTCGGGCCGAGACCCTTCATCAGGACTAACCGAAAGGAAAGATAGTAAGAGATTTGAAAGTAGTGGGGGGAGGGGGAAATGCGAAATGATAGGAGAAGACCGGAGGGGGTGGGATGAAGCTAAGAGCTGGAAAGGTGATTGGCAAAAGTGATACAGAGCTGGAGAAGGGAAAGGATCATGGGACGGGAGGCCTCGGGAGAAAGAAAGGAAGGGGGGGAACACCAGAGGGAGATGGAGAACAGGAAGACAACTAAATATGTCAGGGATGGGGTAAGAAGGGGAGGAGGGGCATTAACAGAAGTTAGAGAAGTCAATGTTCATGCCATCAGGTTGGAGGCTACCCAGCCGGTATATAAGGTGTTGTTCCTCCAACCTGAGTTTGGATTCATTTTGACAGTAGAGGAGGCCATGGATAGACATATCAGAATGGGAATGGGACATGGAATTAAAATGTGTGGCTACTGGGAGATTGTGCTTTTTCTGGTGGACCGAGCATAGATGTTCAGCGAAACGGTCTCCCAGTCTGCGTTGGGTCTCACCAATATATAAAAGGCCACACCAGGAGCACCAGACGCAGTATACCACACCAGCTGACTCACAGGTGAAGTGTCGCCTCACCTGGAAGGCTAAGTATCAATGCGTTAGGGATGCAGAATCAAAAAGGGTAGCAAATACAGTACTCAAAATGTTATATCTCAATGCAAAGTGTATAGCAAGTAAGGTGGATAATCTTATTGCACTTTTACAGATTATTAGGTATGATGTTGTGGCCATCACTGAATCATGGCTGAAGGATGGTTGTAGTTGGGAGCTGAATGTCCAAAGTTACACATTATATCAAAGGAATAAGAAGGTAGGCAGAGGGGGTGGTGTCGTTCTGCTGGTAAACAATGGCATCCCAGGACATCTTCAGGGAGCGGTGCCTCAGAAAGGCAGTGTCCATTATTAAGGTCCTCCAGCACCTAGGGCATGCCCTTTTCTCACTGTTACTATCAGGTACAGAAGCCTGAAGGCACACACTTAGCGATTCAGGAACAGCTTCTTGCCCTCTGCCATCCGATTCCTAAATGGACATTGAACGGGTGAACACTACCTCACTTTTTTAATATATATTATTTTCTGTTTTTGCACATTTTTAATCTATTCAATATACAAACCCCATTTCCAGAAAAATTGGGATATTTTCCAAAATGCAATAAAAACAAAAATCTGTGATATGTTAATTTATGTGAACCCTTATTTAACTGACAAAAGTACAAAGAAAAGATTTTCAATAGTTTTACTGACCAATTTAATTGTATTTTGTAAATATACACAAATTTAGAATTTGGTATCTGTAACACACTCAACAAAAGTTGGGACAGAGTTAAAATAAGATTGAAAAGTGCACAGAATATTCAAGTAACACCGGTTTGGAAGACTCCACATTAAACAGGCTAATTGGTAGCAGGTGAGGTATCATGACTGGGTATAAAAGTAGCGCCCATCAAAGGCTCAGTCTTTGCAAGCAAGGATGGGTCGTGGCTCACCCCTTTGTGCCAAAATTTGTGAGAGAATTGTTAGTCAGTTCAAAAGGAACATTTCCCAACACAAGATTGCAGAGAATTTAGGTCTTTCAACATCTACAGTACATAATATTGTGAAAAAGATTCAGAGAATTCAGAGACATCTCAGTGCGTAAAGGGCAAGGTCGGAAACCACTGTTGAATGCACGTGATCTTCAAGCCTTCAGGCGGCACTGCCTAAGAAACCGTCATGCTACTGTGACAATTATAGCCACCTGGGCTCGGGAGTACTTCGGAAAACCATTGTCACTTAATACAGTCTGTCACTGCATCCAGAAATGCAACTTGAAACTGTATTATGCAAGGAGGAAGCCATACATCAACTCTATGCAGAAACGCTGGCGAGTTCTCTGGGCCCGAGCTCATCTCAGATGGACCGAAAGACTGTGGAACCGTGTGCTGTGGTCAGATGAGTCCACACTTCAGCTAGTTTTCGGGAAAAAACAGGCGTTGAGTTCTCCGTGCCAAAGATGAAAACGACCATCCTGATTGTTATTAGTGAAAGGTGCAAAAGCCAGCATCTGTGATGGTATGGGGGTACATCAGTGCCCACGGCATGGGTGAATTGCATGTATGTGAAGGTACCATTCACTCTGAGGCGTATATTAGGATTTTAGAGAGACATATGTTGCCATCAAGGCGACGTCTCTTCCCAGGAAGTCCATGCTTATTTCAGCAGGACAATGCCAGACCACATTCTGCACGGGCTACAACAGCGTGGCTTTATAAACACAGAGTGCATGTGCTTGACTGGACTGCTACCAGTCCAGATCTATCTCCTATTGAAAATGTATGGCGCATCATGAAGAGGAGAATCAGACAACGGAGACCACGGACTGTTGAGCAGCTGAAGTCTTGTATCAAGCAAGAATGGACAAAATTTCCAATTGCAAATCTACTACAATTAGTATCCTCAGTTCCAAAATGATTAAAAAGTGTAATTAAAAGGAAAGGTGATGTAACACAATGGTAAACATGCCTCTGTCCCAACTTTTGTTGAGTGTGTTGTAGCCATCAAATTCTAAATTTGTGTATATTTACAAAATACAATTAAGTTGGTCAGTAAAACTATTGAAAATCTTTTCTTTGTACTTTTGTCAGTTAAATAAAGGTTCACTTGTATTAACATATCACAGATTTTTGTTTTTATTGCATTTTGGAAAATATCCCAACTTTTCTGGAAATGGGGTTTGTACATATAATGTAATGGATTTACTTGTTTATTTATCATCATTCTTTTTTCTCTCCTATTATTACGTATTGCATTGAGCTGCTGCTAAGTTAACAAATTATCTGTGGGGGAATTATCTACCTTGGATACTAAGATGCAGCCAAACTAGAACTTTATAAACCTGCATCATAACTTCCTGACTTTTGAATTCAGTGCCTTGGGTAATAAAGGCAAGCATGCCATATGTCTTCTTAACCACCCTATCAAGCTGTGTAGCCATTTTCAGGGAGCTGTGAATTTGGATGCCAAGATCCTTCTGGTCAACAATTTTCAAGGTCTTGCCCATAACAGTGTACTGTTCCTTCACATTTGACCAACCTCGGTGCAACATTTCATATTTGGATTAAACTCCATCTACCATTTCTCTGTCCATATCTGCAACTGATCTATATTCTGTTATATTCTTCGCCAGTCTTCTAAACTATCCACAACTGCACCAGTCTTGGTATTATCTGTGAACTTTCTAACTCACCCATCAGCATTTCCATCCAGGTCACAAAGAGCAGAGGTCCCAGTGCAGATTCCCACAGAAACACTAATAATCACAGACCTCCAACTAAAATAAATTGGCAAGCCAGCTCTGAATCCAAATGGCTAATTCACCATGATTCCCATGTGTCTTAATCTGAATAAAGGACTGTCAAATGCTTCATTAAAATTCATATAGGCAATGTCCACAATCACCCTTGTCACCTCACCAACTTGCCCCACACAAAGCCATGCTGGCTCTCCCTAATTAGCCCATGGTTTTCCAAATGCTCATAAATCTTGTTCCTAAGAATTCTCTCCAGTAACTTCCCTACCACTGATGTGAGACTCACTGGTCTATAGTTTCCAGGACTACCCCGGTTCCCTTCTTGAATAATGGAACAATGTCAGCTACTTGCTACACCCCCGGGACCTTGCCTGTGGCTCGAGAGGACCCTAGCAACCCTCCAACAATCTCATCCCTCGCCTCTCTTGATAATGGGCATATCCCATCAGTCCCTGGGGACTTGCAAGCTTCTGCCCTAATGAACATAAGAAATAGGAGCATGAGTAGGCCATCTGGCCCATCAAGCCTGCCCTGCCATTCAATAAGATCATGGCTGATCTGTCTGTAAACTCAGCTCCATCTACCTGTCTTTTCCCCATAAACCTTAAATCCCCTACTATGTAAAAATCTATCTAACTGTATCTTAAATATATTTAGTGAGGAAGCCTCAACTGCTTCCCTGGACAGAGAATTCCACAGATACACCACTCTCTGGGAAAAGAACAGTTTCTCCTCATCTCCATCCTAAATCTTCTCCCCTGAATCTTGAGGCAATGTTCCCTAGTTCTAGTCTCACTTACCAATGGAAACAACTTTCTTGTCTCTATCTTATCTATTCCTTTCAAAATTTTTGTATGTTTCTATAAGATCCCCTTTCATTCTTCTGAATTCCAGAGAGTATAGTCCCAGGCAACTCAATCTCTCCTCATAAGTTAACCCCTTCATCTCTGGAATCAACCTGGTGAACCTCCTCTGCACTGCCTCCAAAGCCAGTATATCCTTCCTCAAGTATGGAGAATAGAACTGCACACAGTACTCCAGCTGTGTCCTCACCAGTACCCTGTATAGTTCCAGCGTGACCTCCCTGCTCTTGAATTCAATCCCTCTAGCAATGAAGGCCAATATTTTGTTTGCCTTCTTAATAACCTGTTGCACCTGCAAGCCAACTTTTTGCGATTCATGCACAAGCACTCTGCACAACAGCATGCTGCAACCTTTCACCATTTAAATAATGATCTGCTGTTTTATTCCTTCCAAAGTGGATGATCTTGCATTTACCAATGTTGTATTCCATCTGCCAGACCTTGGTCCACTCACTTAACCTATCTATATCCCTCTGCCAATTCTCCACATCCTCTGTACAATTTGCTTTTCCACTCAGTTTAGTGTCATCAGCAAATTTTGCTATGCTACATTCAGTTCCCTCTTCCAAATCATCAATGTAAATGGTAAACAGCTGCAGGCCCAGCACCGACCTCTGTGGCACCCCACTCACCACTGACTGCCAACCGGAGAAATTCCCATTTATACCAACTCTTTGCCTTCTATAGGTTGACCAATCCACTATCCATGCCAATACACTTCCTCCAACTCCATGCATCCATATTTACAAGTCTCTTGTGTGGCACCTTATTGAATGCCTTCTGGAAATCCAAGTATACGATAACCACCTGTTCCCCTCTATCCATTGCACACATTATGTCCTCAAAGAACTCCAGCAAGTTTGTTAAACAGGACCTGCCCTTTCTGAATCCATGCTGCGTCTGTCTAATGGGACCACTCCTTTCTAAATTTTTCGCTATTTCTTCCTTAATGACAGCTTCAAGCATTTTCCCGACTACAGATGTTAAGATGTTATAGTTGCCTGTCTTTTGCCTACATCCTTTTTAAAAAAAAAAGTGGTGTGACATTTGCTGTCTTCCAATCCGCCAGGACCTACCCAGAGGGTAGAGAATTTTGGTAAATGATTACCAACATGTTTACTATAACAATCGCCAATTCCCTCAGCACCCTGGGATGCATCCCATCAGGACCAGCGGACTTATTTACCTTCAGGCCCTCTAGCTCTATCTCTTTAGTGACAGTGATTTTATCAGTAATGTTCTGTAAGAGACCTAATACTACCTCCTCCTTCACCTCAAAATGCTCTAGCATATTAGTACTGATCTCCCTATCCTTCATGTCCTTCTCCCTGATAAATACTGATGTAAAGTACTCATTAAAGGCCTCATCCACATCCTCTGCATCTAAGTAATAAAATATAATATGTATGTATCCCCTCCAGGGGTTCTCAACCCTTTTTACGCCATGGAGCCTTACCATTAACCGAGGGGTCTGCAGATCCTGGGTCGAGAACCTGCTTCTATGCCATCTTCTAATAAGCCTGCACTGCCATGGATTTATAAAGCAAGTTCCCTCTAATCTTCTATAGTCCCTGGACCCTGCCTTTCATTGTGTTTATTAGCCCTTCCAGAGTTGCATGGTTATCAATTGATCCACATGTGCTGAGGGTTGTGGACTCATCATTACATCTCAAAAAACAGCCTCGTCTATACTTCTTGCTATCTCAGTAATGCAGCCAGCATTATCAGAGACCCTGCCCATCCTGGACATTCACTCTTCCTCCCCCCACCCCCCTCCGCTTCCATTGGGAGGGAGCTGCAAAAGCCTGAAACTTAACAGCCTCATCTCATAATAAACTACAATAAGACACTGTAATAAAACTATTAAATGACTCCATAGTCCAATAAGGTGGCCCTCACAATCTACCGTGTTATGTTCTTGCTACCTTTGATGTAGTGGTTACACTTTATTTTGCATTGTTATTGTTTCACTGCAATGCACTGCATAACGATTTGATCTGTACGAACAATATGCGAGATGAACTTTTCACAGTTTCTGCAGATGCTGGAGGGACTCAGCAGGCCAGACAGCATCTGTGGAAAACAAACAGTTGACATTTTGGGCTGAGACCTTTCATCAAGTCTAGAAAGAAAGAATCACAGTCAGGTTAAATATCACCGGCACATGTCACGAAATTTGTTGACTTTGTGGTAGAGGTACGATGCATAGAGGGCAAAAAGTGTGAATTACAGCAAATAAATAAATAATAGATAAATAAGTAGTGCAAGAATGGTAGTGAGGTGTTCTTGTGTTCAATGTCCTTTCAGAAATCAATAGCAGAAGGGAAGAAGCTGTTCCTGAATCGTTAAGTGTGTGTCTTCAGGCTGCTGTACCTTCTCCCTGACGGTAACAATGAGACCTCCTCCCTGACGGTAACATGACCTGGGTGCTGGTGGACGCTGCTGTTTTCAGCTAGTGCTCCTTCAAGATGTCTTGGATACTGTGGAGGCTCTAGCTTATGATGGAGCTGACTGAGTTTACCACTATCTGCAGCTTACTTTGAACCTATGCAGAAGCCCCCCCACACCCTCACCATACCAGACAGTGATGCAGCCAGTTAAAATGCCAGAGCCAAGATCCCAGAATAAGAAGGGATCTGGGGGTTGGGGAAGGAGGACAAGTTAGAAGGTGATAGGTGAAACCAGGTGTGTGGGGAAGGGGGTATGAGGTAGGAAATTGGGAGGTGATAGGTGGATAAGACAAAGGGCTGGAGAAGAAGGAATCTGATAATAGAGGACATTGGACAATGGGAGAAAGGGAAGGAGGGGAGGGGCACTGGGAGAGGTGACAGGCAGATGAGGAGAAGAGGTAAAAGGCCACAGTGGAGAATAGAAGAAAAGTGAAGTGGGGGGGGGGGGGGGGGAAGAGAAGAAATTATCAGAAGTTAGAGAAATCGATGTTGATGCCACGAGGTTGGAGGCTACCTAGATGGAATATGAGGTGTTGTTCCTCCAACCTGAAAGTGGCCTCATCATGACAGAAGAGGAAGCTAAGGACGGACAAGTCGGAACAGGAATAGGAATTAAAATGGTGGGTCTCGGGTTCCGGTGACATCATCGTCGAGAATGGCAGCTTAAGTCACTAGCTCCTCCGGAAAAATGCGTATTAAGCCCCGTTATTCCATCAAATATAATATTTTTCAAAAAATATTTGAACTGAAAAGAGGGGCAAGAACGGGGAAAAGGAATGGAAATAAAAGAAGCGACACTGCGGAGCCTGCATCCGAGAGGAGTGCAGCGAGCGGCTCTCCTACCCGACTGCGTGCTAGCGAGGCGGATGCTGGGCCTCGTTCAGATGAAGCGGCGAATATTTTCGAAATCCTGAAAGAAATAATGGAAGTCCAGAAGAAATGAAGTGGGAGAAGCAAAAAGAAAAATTATGGAGGCTGAGGACCAGTTCCATCAGACAGAGGATAGTGGTGGTGGAGAGGAACTCATCAGGTCTGGTCATTAAAGAAGCAGAGAACTTGAAGGCCTTCTTGATGGGAGATAGAAATGTATAGGGACTGGACATCCATGGTGAAAATGAGGCAGTCAAGGCTTAGGAATTCAAAGTTGTTGAGGGGATCAAGACCATGGGAAGTGTCACAGATGTAGGTGGGAAGGGTCTGAACCAAGGGGGATAGAATGGAGTAGAGGCATGGGGACACGAGTTCATTGGGGCAGGAGCAGGAGGAAACAATGGGCATAGTCGGACCATCAGGTTTGTGGATCCTGGGGAGGAGGAGGAAATGAGCAGACAGGGTAAGGGAACTATGAGTAGGTGGCAGTGGAAGGAGGATCTCCAGAGATTCTGAGGTAGGTAAGAGGAGAGTCTGAGAGTTGCTGCCTGGCCTCAACAAGGTAGAGTCATTCTACCAGCACCCCTTTGTCGGGAGGTTTCATGGTGAGATTGGGATTGGTGCAGAGGGAGTGGAGGGCAGTGTGTTCAGAGGGGGTAAGGTTCAAAGAGGAGAGTGGAGTGCTGATGTTGAGCCAGTTGATGTCTTGTTGGCAATTAGAAATGAAAAGATGCAGAGTGGGGTGTCCAAGAAGAGGAGGAAGGTTGGAGACAGGAAAAGGGGTCATTCGTGCTGGGTCAGGAAGCCTAACCGAAGTGGACTCAGTGATGGAGGTGACAGAAGAGCTCAGCATTGTGGCGAGTGTGGAACTCGCTGAAGTTGGACTGAAGTGGGTCAAAGGTGAGGCCATTGCTGAGGATAGAACAATCCCCCTCAAAGAGGGGAAGGTGAAGACGTGGCAGGGATTAGAGCTGATATCTGAAAGGGGAAGAGGCAGGAGAGGGATAACACACACACAATTACAGGAAGTACTACCGTAATGAGGCACTCTGTTTGGAGGAGCAACACCTTATATTCTGTTTGGGTTGCCTCCAACCTGATGGCATGAACATCGACTTCTCGAACTTCCAGTAACAGCCCCACCTTCCTTTCCTTCACCATTCCCCATCCCCTTTTCCCCTCTCACCTTATCTCCTTCCCTGCTCATCACTTTCCTCTGGTGCTCCCCCACCTCCCTTTCCTCCACAGTCTTCTGTCCTCTCCAATCAGGTTCCGCCTTCTCCAGCCCTTTCTCTCTTTTACCAATCAACTTCTCAGCTCTTTACTTCACCCCTCCCCCTCTCCCAGTTTCACTCATCACCTACTACCTGGTATTTCTCCCTCCCCTCACCCATCCTCTTGTCCTGACACTTCAGCTTTATTTTTCCTGTCCTGATGAAGGGTCTCAGCCCAAAACGTCAACTGTTTATTTTTTTCCATAGATGCTGCCTGCCCTGCTGAGTTCCTCCAGTGTGTGTTGCTTGGATTTCTCTCGTTTGGGAGGGTTGGGTGTTCAGGGAAGGTGGGGTGGGAAGAAGATGGAGCCTCTGAGAACTGTATCTCTCGTTTGGGAGAGTTGGGTGTTCAGGAAAGGTGCAGGCTCTGAGGCTTCTCAATGTACCTCGCAACAAATTCCAAGGGGCAGGGCCTCACACTTCTCAGAATTCAATTCCATCTGCCTTTGTTCTATCAACTTACCGACTGACTAATAAAAATTAGGGGACCACTGTCCTCTTTACCATCAACAAGTTTACTTATACCTGGTACATTTGCGACCACATTGTAGACGTTTATAATGAACAGTAAAGATCCATCACTGATCCATGTGGTACACCACTGGTCACAAGATTCCAGTCACAAAATCAAACCTCAACAATCGTCCTCTACCTGATACTACCAAGCCAGTACTGATACAATTTGCCAGCATACCCAGGATCCCATGGACCTGTTTGACAATCTCTCTTGTGGGACCTTATCAAAGGCCTTAATAAAATTGTGTGGACTACTGCCCTCATCAATACATTTAGTTACTTTGTTACCACTGAAAAATTCAATCAAATTGGACAGGATCTCCACACGCTAACAAAGGCAATGGTTATCTTTGATGATTCTCTCCTTTCCAATTGTTGATTTAATCTTGTTCCTCAGATTTTGCCTAGTAATTCCAATGCTATGACATTAGACTCACGAGCCTATAATTAGCTGGCTTATCCCTGCTGCCCTTCTGAATTATAATGCCACACATGCTATCTGCTTGTCATCTGTCACCTTCCCTGTGGCCAGTGGAGCTGTAAACACCTTTCAGAACCCCAACGTTCTCCCCTTTATCTCCTGTACCAGACTGACACGTACCTCATCAGGTCTTGGGGCTTGCTAATCTCAGAAATCATGGAGATGTCTGATACCTCCTTTTAAATTTTCTAGAATTCCACCTCCACCTGGACCCTCCCTGAGTCTACAGTGACCCTCTCCTTAGTGATCGCAGATGAGAAGTAAAAACACAAAATGCTGGCAGAACTCAGCAGGCCAGACAGCATCTATGGGAGGAGGTAGTGACGACGTTTCAGGCCGAAACCCTTCATCAGGAGTGAAGGAGTGGCTTTGTCATCTCTTTGTTGACATTTTTCCTATAATTCGGGGACCAGAACTGTACACAATACTCCAAATTTGGTCTCACCAATGCCTTGTACAATTTTAACATTACATCCCAACTCCCATATTTATAAACTCTGATTTATAAAGGCCAGCATACCAAAAGCTTTCTTCACCACCCTATCCACATGAGATTCCACCTTTAGGGAACTATGCACCATTATTTCTAGATCACTCTGTTCTACTGCATTCCTCAATGCCCTACCATATACCATGTATGTCCTATTTTGATTAGTCCTACTAAAATGTAGCACCTCACACTTATCAGCATTAAACCCAATCTGCCATCTTTCAGCCCACTCTTCTAACTGGCATAAATCTCTCTGCAAGCTTTGAAAACCTACTTCATCATCTACAACGCCACCTATCTTAGTATCATCTGCATTCTTACTAATCCAATTTACCACCCCATCATCCAGATCATTAATGTATATGACAAACAACATTGGACCCAGTACAAATCCCTGAGGCACACCACTAGTCACTGGCCTCCAACCTGACAAACAGTTATCCACCACTACTCCCTGGCATCTCCCATCCAGCCACTGTTGAATCCATTTAACTAATTCAATATTAATACCTAACGATTCAACCTTCCTAACTAACCTTCCATGTGGAACCTCGTCAAAGGCCTTACTGAAGTCCATATAGACAATATCCACTGCCTTACCCTCATCAACTTTCCTTGTAACCTCTTCAAAAAATTCAATAAGATTTGTCAAACATGACCTTCCACGCACAAATCCATGTTGACTGTTCCTAATCAGACCCTGTCTATCCAGATAATTATATATACCATCTCTAAGAATACTTTCCATTAATTTACCCACCACTGACAAACTTACAGGCCGATAATTGCTAGGTTTACTCTTAGAACCCTTTTTAAACAATGGAACCACATGAGCAATATTCCAATCCTCCGGCACCATCCCTGTTTCTAATGACATTTGAAATATTTCTGTCAGAGCCCCTGGGTCCTAGGGAATATCCTGTCAAGACCCGGAGATTTATCCACTTTTATATTCTTTAAAAGCGCCAGTACTTCCTCCTCTTTAATCACCATAGTTTCCATAACTACCCTACTTGTTTCCCTTACTTTACACAATTCAACATCCTTCTCCTCAGTGAATACCGAAGAAAAGAAATTGTTCAAAATCTCCCCCATCTCTTTTGGCTCCACACATAGCTGTCCACTCTGATTCTCTAAGGGACCAATTTTATCCCTCACTATCCTTTTGCTATTAATATAACTGTAGAAACCCTTCAGATTTATTTTCACCTTACTTGCCAAAGCAACCTCATATCTTCTTTTAGCTTTTCTAATTTCTTTCTTAAGATTCTTCTTACATTCTTTATGTTCCTCGAGCACCTCATTTACTCCATGCTGCCTATATTTATTGTAGATCTCTCTCTTGTTCCGAACCAAGTTTCCAATATCCCTTGAAAACAATAGCGCTCTCAAACTTTTAACCTTTCCTTTCAACCTAACAGGAACATAAAGATTCTGTACCCTCAAAATTTCACCTTTAAATGACCTCCATTTCTCTATTACATTCTTTCCATAAAACAAATTGTCCCAATCCACTCCTTCTAAATTCTTTTGCGTCTCCTCAAAGTTAGCCTTTCTCCAATCAAAAATCTCAACCCTGGGTCCAGTTCCATCCTTCTCTATAATTATATTGAAACTAATGGCATTGTGATCACTGGACCCGAAGTGTTCCCCAACACATATCTCCATCGCCTGACCTATCTCATTCCCTAACAGATCCAACACTGTCCCTTCTCTAGTTGGTATCTCTATGTATTGCTGAAAAAAACTATCCTGCTCACATTTTACAAACTCCAAACCATCCAGCCCTTTTACAGAATGGGCTTCCCAGTCTATGTGTGGAAAATTAAAATCTCCCACAATCACAACCTTATGCTTACCACAAATATCTGCTATATCCTTACAAATTTGCTCCTCCAATTCTCACTCCCCATTAGGTGGTCTATAATACACCCTATAAGTGTACACCTTTCCCATTCCTCAATTCCACCCAAAAATATAGAATATATTTTATATAATTAATATATTATATAATTAATATAAAAATATAGAAAGTGCTTTGTGATTTTTCTTAATCCTGTCCACTCATAATTTATTTATGTAGCCCCTACACTGTTATACTCCTGAAGGGCTTCCCCTGTTGCACCCCTCTACCTATACCTGCCAAGACTTTGTTTTTATCCTGCCCTATATGCCTTGACACCTAAAGGTCTTTGGACTTGCCCTCTGTTGTTCACCCTTATTGACACTAACTTTTAATTTCTGAATAACTCTTACTTGTAGGAAATAGACCTACTAACATGAAGCTGCTGCTAGTCTACTTTTGCTGTCCTTTTGTTATCTGTCTTCTGCACTATGGCCAGTAAATATGTAAATATCTCTGTCAGGGCCAGATCTTTTGACTTGCCTCTTGTATCAGCCAGGGATACATCTCAGTCACCTATTACCTTATTTTAAATGGTAAAATAGTTTAGAATTTCTCTGCCTCTCCAAATTCTTCAACTACATAAGTCAGTATTCCCTCTGTAGCAAACCCATCTCAGGAGTGTGGTTAGTACATTTAAAGAGCATTTATCTATTATTTATCAAAGGATGTATGAATTATACAGCCTTGAGATTTGCTTGCTCAAAGCCAGAAACCTGAAAGAACCCAATTAAAGAAAAAGAATAAAAGACCAGCACCTCATATGCAAGAGAAGTAAAACAAATCACGCAAACAGTTGAAGTGAACAACAACATTCTGAACCAAAATTGAGACCTCAGATCCGAACCCTGGAGTAGGCCCAAAGCCTTGCTTATCAGTACAACATATTAGAGGGCATGGAGCCCAGCAGATGGGGCAGTCTTCATTGTCTCAGCACCATGGAGAGAGGAGTGACCATCACTTAGCAAACAAAATTGGCTCTGACATGTCTTTTCTGTCTGTCTGACCAAACAAAGGAACAGCAAAAGGCTCCAGCACCCCAGGAGAGAGGAGTAATAATAATTGCATTATTATTGTCTTTGTACAATTAAACATTTATAATAGAAACAGAAAATGTTCAAAATCTGAATCTGCAGGGCAGCTTCTGTGGTGAGAGAAAGTTAACCTTCCATGTTGATGATCCTTGTAAGTTTAAAAACATGGACAAAGATGACCATTTTTGACCTGAAACCTTAAACTGTGTTTCTCTCTCCCCAGACACTACTACACCTGCCGACTATTTCTAGCATTTTATTGTTTCTACATTCAGCGCTGGCAGTCTTCAAACTGCGAGGTTGCTTATTGCCCTGAGCTGCATTTGAACGTGGTTGGCATGGACTCTAAAAGTGTTGCAAAGTTTAATAGCCCTTGATCTTTGGTGCATGGAGCTCAGAAAAATAGAGGGCTATGAGTAACCCTAGGTGATTTCTAAAGTAAGGACATGCTTGGCGCAGCATTGTGGGCCAAAGGGCCTGTATTGTGCTGTAGGTTTTCTATGTTTCTGCCATTTAGCCCTGTGGTTTGGGGAAATGCTCCAAGAAATTCCTCAACAGGTTTTTGTAAAACTACTTCTGGTTCTTTGTAAACTACTGAGCCTTGAGCTGATTTAGTCACAGGTGACGATTGTCTCATTTTCATACTAAAAAGGAACCAGTAAACAAGAAAATTCCTCTCCTTACTATCATTACCATCACCCTATTTCCCCCCATTGTCTCACCATCAAAGCATTTTTGTGCCCTTCCTCTGTTCATTACAGTTTACTGCATTCCTTATAAACATACGGCAGGACAGGGCAACACAGAACAGGCCCTTTGCCACCACATCTTTGCTGAACATGGCATTATTTCCATATGCCGCCGAGGTCCATGTCCCATTCCTCCATTCCTTGCCCATTCAAGTGCCAGCCTAAAATGAACCGACAGAGGTGTACAAGATGATGAGAAGCATTGATCGTGTGGTTAGTCAGAGGCTTTTTCCCAGGGCTGAAATGGCTAGCATGAGGGGGTGTAGTTTTAAGGTGCTTGGAGGTAGATACAGAGGAGATGGCAGGGGAAAGTTTTTCACACAGAGAGTGGTGGGTGTGTGGAATGCACTGCCAGTGACAGTAGTGGAGGTGGATACAATAAGGTCTTTTAAAAGTCTCTTTGATTGATACATGGAGCTTAAAAAAATAGAGGGCTATGCAGAAGGGAAATTCTAGGCAGATTCTAGAGTAGGTTACATGGTCAGCCGAAGGGCCTGTAATGTGCTGTAGATTTCTACGTTTCAAATCTTCCCCTGTCACCTTAAGCCTATGCCCTCTGGTTTATGGCATCTTCAACCCAGGAAAAAGATGTAATGCTCAGCCTCTCCGTGCTCCAGAGGAAAAAAATTCAAGTCTGTCCAACTTCTAATATACTCCAATCTATATAGTAACCTCTTTGGAAACTTGGAGGTGGAGAGGGTCAGCAATTTTGAATTCTTTGACATTATCATATCAGAAAATCTGTCCTAGGACTAGCATGGCATGCTAGTGCCACATCAGCGCCCCTACTTTCTCAGAAGTTTGCACAGACTCGGCACATCCTCTAACAATCTGATAAACTTGTGTAGATGCACAGTGAAGAGTATCCTGACTGATTGCATCATGGCCTGGCATGGAAGCACCAATGCCCCAGAACATAAAAGCCTACAAAACATAGTGGATACAGCCCAGTTCATTAGCTACTATTGAACACAACTACAAGGAGCACCACCACAAGATGACAGCATCCATTATCCAGGAACCCAACATCCAGGCCATGCTCTTTTCTTGCTGGTGCCATCGGCAAAGAGGTACTGTCATGGTCCGGATCGGTTCCCCTTTAAATTTAGTTAGGTTACGATCTGGACCATTGACTCCTTGTTCCCTTCTAATTCCGTTTCACGTGTCCCTTGAGCTTGGCAATCAAGGTAATCTACCCTCGGCCCGAACCGGCAGTTTATAAGCCCTTGGCTTTAGCCGTTCGGGGCGAGAGTGTTAAGAAGCCTTCGCAAGTCGCCGCTGCTACGACAAGCCAGAGTCAACCAGCCCGCATCGGAGTACCAGCAATTCGCCTTCCGTCGCCAGAGTGTAGTCCAGGCTCCTCAGCGAAGGGAAAGGAAAGCAGAGCCTATTGAACAGAGGCTTCCCCCAAGTAATGAATGGCTTCCGATGCCATTGCTTGTGCGAAGCGGTCGTGCCCCAGATTCTGCTGCAAGGAGTGACTCGAGATCATCAGGAAATATAAGCTATTCACCAGCGTTCTTCACTAAACTGGAAAATACTTCCCCAATGGGGAAGTCAAAGAAACAGGAGAATTCCTCTGGCGGTGGGGAGTCTGACATTGCTAATGCTCAACCTGGGACTGAGATATTTAGCCTTCTTGCGGTTACCACATCAGCTGTGGTTTCATACAAGACAGGCGGAGTCCTGACTCGACGTTCAGGCCCCTTGTCCATGTCTAACCCTCGAAGAGTCCCGGCCCGGTGCCTGAGTGGAAGGCGGAGTCCAGGCTCGACGTTCCTGCCCATTGTCTGTGTCTACCCCTTGACAAAGAGTGTCGGCTTGATGACTGATCTGAAGGAGGAGTCCTGGCTCGACGTTCATGCCCCTTGTCCATGTCTAACCCTCGAAGAGTCCCGGCCCGGTGCCTGAGTGAAAGGCGGAGTCCAGGCTCGACGTTCCTGCCCATTGTCTGTGTCTACCCCTTGACAAAGAGTGTCGGCTTGATGACTGATCTGAAGGAGGAGTCCTGGCTCGACGTTCATGCCCATTGTGCGTGTCTACCCCTCGAAGAGTCCCAACACGGTGCCTGAACTGAAGGAAGAGTCCTGGTTCAAGATTCCTTGTCCTGTGTTTTTGGTGTTCACGTTTCTAGCTGCAGCGATTCATGGTGTCCAAGTGTCTGGCGGCGGTGAATCAAGGTCCTAGTCTCCTAATCCAAAGTCCGCGGCTGCCCATGTTCCCACTGTCCAAGTCCAAGGGCAGCAACGATCCATGTTTCCATTGTCCAAGTCGAAGGGCGGCGACGATCCATGTTTCCATTATCCAGGTCATGGCAGCGACGATCCATGTTTCCATTGTCCAGGTCATGGCTGCGACGATCCATGTTTCCATTGTCCAAGTCCAAGGGCCGCGACGATCCATGTTTCCATTGTCCAAGTCAAAGGGCCACGACGATCCATGTTTCCATTGTCCAAGTCCAAGGGCTGCGACGATCCATGTTTCCATTGTCCACGTCCAAGGGCCGCGACGATCCATGTTTCCATTGTCCAAGCCAAAGGGCCGCGACGATCCATGTTTCCCTGTCCAAGTCCAAGGGCCGCGACGATCCATATTTCCATTGTCCAGGTCATGGCCGCGACAATCCATGTTTCCATTGTCCAAGTCAAAGGGCCACGACGATCCATGTTTCCATTGTCCAGGTCCAAGGGCCGCGACGATCCATGTTTCCATTGTCGAAGTCCAAGGGCTGCGACGATCCATGTTTCCCTGCCCAAGTCCAAATGCCGTGATGATCCATGTTTCCCTGTCCAAGTCTAAGGGCCGTGACAATCCATGTTTCCCTGTCCAAGTCCAAGGGCTGCGACGATCCATGTTTCCATTGTCCAAGTCAAAGGGCCGCGACGATCCATGTTTCCATTATCCAAGTCCAAGGGCTGCGACAATCCATGTTTCCATTATCCAAGTCCAAGGGCCGTGACGATCCATGTATCCCTGTCCAAGTCCAAGGGCCGTGACGATCCATTTTACCTGTCCAAATCCAAGGGCCGCGACGATCCATGTTTCCATTGTCCAAGTCATTGCCGCGACGATCCATGTTTCCATTGTCCAAGTCCAAGGGCTGTGACGATCCATGTTTCCAGTGTCCAGGTCATGGCCACGATGATCCATGTTTCCATTGTCCAAGTCCAAGGGCTGCGACAATCCATGTTTCCATTGACCAAGTCCAAGGGCCGCGACGATCCATGTTTCCATTGTCCAAGTCCAAGGGCTACGACGATCCATGTTTCCATTGACCAAGTCCAAGGGCCGCGATGATCCATGTTTCCATTGTCCAAGTCCAAGGAGCGCGATGATCCATGTTTCCATTGTCCAAGTCCAAGAGCTACGATGATCCATGTTACCACTGTCCAGGTCATGGCCGCGACGATCCATGTTTCCATTGTCCAGGTCATGGCCTTGATGATCCATCTTTCCATTGTCCAAGTCAAAGGGCCGCTACGATCCATGTTTCCATTGTCCAGTTCATGGCCGAGAAAATCCATGTTTCCATTGTCCAGGTCATGGCCATGACGATCCATGTTACCATTGTCCAAATCCAAGGGCCGCGACAATCCATGTTTCCATTGTCCAAGTCCAGGGCCGCGACGATCCATGTTTCCATTGTCCAAGACCAAGGGCCGTGACGATCCATATTTCCATTGTAAAGGTCATTGCAGCGACTATCCATGTTTGCATTGTCCAAGTCCAAGGGCTGCGACGATCCATGTTTCCATTGTCCAAGTCCAAGGGCTGCGACGAATCATGTTTCCATTGTCCAGATCCAAGGGCCGTGACGATCCATGTTTGCATTGTCCAAATCTAAGGGCCGCGACGATCCATGTTTCCATTGTCCAGGTCATTGCAGCGACGATCCATGTTTGCATTGTCCAAGTCCAAGGGCCGCGCCGATCCATCTTTCCATTGTCCAAGTCCAAGGGCCGCCACGTTCCATGTTTCCATTGTCCAGGTCCAAGGGCCGTGACGATCCATGTTTCCATTCTCCCAGTCCAAGGGCCGCGACGATCCATGTTTCTATTGTCCAGGTCCAACGGCCGCGACGATCCATGTTTCCATTGTCGAAGTCCAAGGGCCGCGACGATCCATGTGTCCATTCTCCCAGTCCAAGGTCCGCGACGATCCATGTTTCCACTGTCCAGGTCCAAGGGCTGCGACGATCCATGTTTCCATTGTCCAGGTCCAAGGGCTGCGACGATCCATGTTTCCATTGTCCAGGTCCAAGGGCTGCGACGATCCATGTTTCCATTGTCCAGGTCCAAGGGCTACGACGATCCATGTTTCCACTGTCCAGGTCCAAGTGACGCGACGATCCATGTTTCCACTGTCCAGGTCCAAGGGCCGCGACGATCCATGTTTCCACTGTCCAGCTCCAAGGGCTGCGACGATCCATGTTTCCACTGTCCAGGTCCAAGGGCTGCGACGATCCATGTTTCCATTGTCCAGGTCCAAGGGCCGCGACGATCCATGTTTCCATTGTCCAGGTCCAAGGGTAGCGACGATCCATGTTTCCATTGTCCAGGTCCAAGGGCAGCGACGATACATGTTTCCATTCTCCTAGTCCAAGGGCCGCGACGATCCATGTTTCCATTCTCCTAGTCCAAGGGCCGCGACGATCCATGTTTCCACTGTCCAAGTCCAAGGGCCGCGACGATCCATGTTTCCACTGTCCAAGTCCAAGGGCTGCGACGATCCATGTTTCCACTGTCCAGGTCCAAGGGCTGCGACGATCCATGTTTCCATTGTCCAGGTCAAACGGCTGCGACGATCCATCTTTCCATTATCCAAGTCCAAGGGCTGCGACGATCCATGTTTCCCTGTCCAACTCCAAGGGCTGTGACGATCCATGTTTCCATTCTCCTAGTCCAAGGGCTGCGACGATCCATGTCTCCATTGTCCAAGTCCAAGGGATGCGACGATCCATGTTTCTATTCTCCTAGTGCAAGGGCTGTGACGATCCATGTTTCCATTCTCTTAGTCCAAGGGCCGCGACGATCCATGTTTCCATTCTCCTAGTCCAAGGGCTGCGTCGATCCATGTTTCCACTGTCCAAGTCCAAGAGATGCGACGATCCATGTTTCCATTGTCCAAGTCCAAGGGCTGCGACGATCCATGTTTCCATTCTCCCAGTCCAAGGGCCGCGACGATTCATGTTTCCACTGTCCATGTCCAAGGGCCGCGACGATCCATATTTCCATTCTCCAAGTCCAAGGGCCGCGACGATCCATGTTTCCATTCTCCTAGTCCAAGGGCCGCGACGATCCATGTTTCCATTGTCCAAGCCCAAGGGCCGCGACGATCCATGTTTCCATTGTCCAAGCCCAAGGGCCGCGACGATCCATGTTTCCACAGTCCAAGTCCAAGGGCCGCGACGATCCATGGTTACACTGTCCACGTCCAAGGGCCGTGACGATCCATGTTTACACTGTCCAAGTCCAAGGGCCGCGACGATCCATGTTTCCATTGTCCAGGTCCAAGGGCCGCGACGATCCATGTTTCCAGTGTCCAGGTGCATGGGCTGCGACGATCCATGTTTCCATTGTCCAGGTCCAAGGGCTGCGACGATCCATGTTTCCACTGTCCAGCTCCAAGGGCTGCGACGATCCATGTTTCCAGTGTCCAGGTGCATGGGCTGCGACGATCCATGTTTCCATTGTCCAGGTCCAAGGGCTGCGACGATCCATGTTTCCACTGTCCAGCTCCAAGGGCCGCGACGATCCATGTTTCCAGTGTCCAGGTGCATGGGCTGCGACGATCCATGTTTCCATTGTCCAGGTCCAAGGGCTGCGACGATCCATGTTTCCACTGTCCAGCTCCAAGGGCCGCGACGATCCATGTTTCCAGTGTCCAGGTGCATGGGCTGCGACGATCCATGTTTCCATTGTCCAGGTCCAAGTGCTGCGACGATCCATGTTTCCACTGTCCAGCTCCAAGGGCCGCGACGATCCATGTTTCCAGTGTCCAGGTGCATGGGCTGCGACGATCCATGTTTCCATTGTCCAGGTCCAAGGGCTGCGACGATCCATGTTTCCACTGTCCAGCTCCAAGGGCCGCGACGATCCATGTTTCCAGTGTCCAGGTGCATGGGCTGCGACGATCCATGTTTCCATTGTCCAGGTCCAAGGGCTGCGACGATCCATGTTTCCACTGTCCAGCTCCAAGGGCTGCGACGATCCATGTTTCCACTGTCCAGCTCCAAGGGCTGCGACGATCCATGTTTCCACTGTCCAGGTCCAAGGGCTGCGACGATCCATGTTTCCATTGTCCAGGTCCAAGGGCTGCGACGATCCGTTTCCACTGTCCAGGTCCAAGGGCTGCGACGATCCATGTTTCCACTGTCCAGGTCCAAGTGCCGCGACGATCCATGTTTCCACTGTCCAGGTCCAAGGGCTGCGACGATCCATGTTTCCACTGTCCAGGTCCAAGGGCTGCGACGATCCATGTTTCCACTGTCCAGGTCCAAGGGCCGCGACGATCCATGTTTCCACTGTCCAGGTCCAAGGGCCGCAACGATCCATGTTTCCATTGTCCAGGTCCACGGGCCGCGACGATCCATGTTTACACTGTCCAGGTCCAAGGGCCGCGACGATCCATGTTTCCACTGTCCAGGTCCAAGGGCCGCGACGATCCATGTTTCCACTGTCCAGGTCCAAGGGCCGCGACGATCCATGTTTCAATTGTCCAGGTCCAAGGGCCGCGACGATCCATGTTTCCATTCTCCTGGTCCAAGGGCCGCGACGATCCATGTTTCCATTCTCCTAGTCCAAGGGCCGCGACGATCCATGTTTCCACTGACCAAGTCCAAGGGCAGCGACGATCCATGTTTCCATTGTCCAGGTCCAAGGGCTGCGACGATCCATGTTTCCACTGTCCAGGTCCAAGGGCCGCGACGATCCATGTTTCCATTGTCCAGGTCCACGGGCCGCGACGATCCATGTTTCCATTGTCCAGGTCCAAGGGCCGCGCCGATCCATCTTTCCATTGTCCAAGTCCAAGGGCCGCCACGATCCATGTTTCCATTGTCCAGGTCCAAGGGCCGTGACGATCCATGTTTCCATTGTCCAGGTCCAAGGGCCGCGACGATCCATGTTTCCATTGTCCAGGTCCAAGGGCCGCGACGATCCATGTTTCCATTGTCCAAGTCCAAAGGCCACGACGATCCATGTTTCCATTGTCCAGGTCCAAGGGCCGTGACGATCCATGTTTCCATTGTCCAAGTCCAAGGGCCGCGACGATCCATGTCTCCTTTGTCCAAGTCCAAGGGCCGCGACGATCCATGTCTCCAGTGTCCAAGTCCAGGGGCCGCGACGATCCATGTTTCCAGTGTCCAAGTCCAAGGGCCGCGACGATCCATGTTTCCAGTGTCCAAGTCCAAGGGCCGCGACGATCCATGTTTCTATTGTCCAGGTCCAAGGGCCGCGACGATCCATGTTTCCATTGTCGAAGTCCAAGGGCCGCGACGATCCATGTTTCCATTCTCCCAGTCCAAGGGCCGCGATGATCCATGTTTCCATTCTCCCAGTCCAAGGGCCGCGACGATCCATGTTTCTATTGTCCAGGTCCAACGGCCGCGACGATCCATGTTTCCATTGTCGAAGTCCAAGGGCCGCGACGATCCATGTTTCCACTGTCCAGGTCCAAGGGCCGCGACGATCCATGTTTCCATTGTCCAGGTCCAAGGGCTGCGACGATCCATGTTTCCATTGTCCAGGTCCAAGGGCTGCGACGATCCATGTTTCCATTGTCCAGGTCCAAGGGCTGCGACGATCCATGTTTCCACTGTCCAGGTCCAAGTGACGCGACGATCCATGTTTCCACTGTCCAGGTCCAAGGGCCGCGATGATCCATGTTTCCACTGTCCAGCTCCAAGGGCTGCGACGATCCATGTTTCCACTGTCCAGGTCCAAAAGCCGCGACGATCCATGTTTCCATTGTCCAGGTCCAAGGGCCGCGACGATCCATGTTTCCATTGTCCAGGTCCAAGGGCAGCGACGATCCATGTTTCCATTCTCCTAGTCCAAGTGCTGCGACGATCCATGTTTCCATTCTCCTAGTCCAAGGGCCGCGACGATCCATGTTTCCATTCTCCTAGTCCAAGGGCCGCGACGATCCATGTTTCCACTGTCCAAGTCCAAGGGCCGCGACGATCCATGTTTCCACTGTCCAAGTCCAAGGGCTGCGACGATCCATGTTTCCATTGTCCAGGTGCATGGGCTGCGACGATCCATGTTTCCATTGTCCAGGTCCAAGGGCTGCGACGATCCATGTTTCCATTATCCAAGTCCAAGGGCTGCGACAATTAATGTTTCCCTGTCCAACTCCAAGGGCTGTGACGATCCATGTTTCCATTGTCCAAGTCCAAGGGCTGTGACGATCCATGTTTCCATTCTCCTAGTCCAAGGGCTGCGACGATCCATGTTTCCATTCTCCTAGTCCAAGGGCCGCGACGATCCATGTTTCCATTCTCCTAGTCCAAGGGCCGCGACGATCCATGTTTCCACTGTCCAAGTCCAAGGGCCGCGACGATCCATGTTTCCACTGTCCAAGTCCAAGGGCTGCGACGATCCATGTTTCCACTGTCCAGGTGCATGGGCTGCGACGATCCATGTTTCCATTGTCCAGGTCCAAGGGCTGCGACGATCCATGTTTCCATTGTCCAGGTCCAAGTGATGCGACGATCCATATTTCCATTATCCAAGTCCAAGGGCTGCGACAATCCATGTTTCCATTGTCCAAGTCCAAGGGCTGTGACGATCCATGTTTCCATTCTCTAGTCCAAGGGCCGCGACGATCCATGTTTCCATTCTCCTAGTCCAAGGGCCGCGACGATCCATGTTTCCACTGTCCAAGTCCAAGGGCCGCGACGATCCATGTTTCCACTGTCCAAGTCCAAGGGCTGCGACGATCCATGTTTCCACTGTCCAGGTACATGGGCTGCGACGATCCATGTTTCCATTGTCCAGGTCCAAGGGCTGCGACGATCCATGTTTCCATTCTCCTAGTCCAAGGGCTGCGACGATCCATGTTTCCATTCTCCTAGTCCAAGGGCTGTGACGATCCATGTTTCCATTCTCCTAGTCCAAGGGCCGCGACGATCCATGTTTCCATTCTCCTAGTCCAAGGGCCGCGACGATCCATGTTTCCATTCTCCTAGTCCAAGGGCTGCGTCGATCCATGTTTCCACTGTCCAGGTCCAAGGGCCGCGACGATCCATGTTTCCACTGTCCAAGTCCAAGAGATGCGACGATCCATGTTTCCATTGTCCAAGTCCAAGGGCCGCGACGATCCATGTTTCCATTGTCCTAGTCCAAGGGCCGCGACGATTCATGTTTCCACTGTCCATGTCCAAGGGCCGCGACGATCCATGTTTCCATTCTCCTAGTCCAAGGGCCGCGACGATCCATGTTTCCATTGTCCAAGCCCAAGGGCCGCGACGATCCATGTTTCCATTGTCCAAGTCCAAGGGCCGCGACGATCCATGTTTCCACTGTCCAACTCCAAGGGCCGCGACGATCCATGTTTACACTGTCCACGTCCAAGGGCCGTGACGATCCATGTTTCCACTGTCCAAGTCCAAGGGCCGCGACGATCCATGTTTCCACTGTCCAAGTCCAAGGGCCGCGACGATCCATGTTTCCACTGTCCAGGTCCAAGTGCCGCGACGATCCATGTTTCCACTGTCCAGGTCCAAGGGCTGCGACGATCCATGTTTCCACTGTCCAGGTCCAAGGGCCGCGACGATCCATGTTTCCACTGTCCAGGTCCAAGGGCCGCGACGATCCATGTTTCCACTGTCCAGGTCCAAGGGCCGCAACGATCCATGTTTCCATTGTCCAGGTCCACGGGCCGCGACGATCCATGTTTCCACTGTCCAGGTCCAAGGGCCGCGACGATCCATGTTTCCATTCTCCTAGTCCAAGGGCCGCGACGATCCATGTTTCCATTGTCCAGGTCCAAGGGCCGCGACGATCCATGTTTCCATTCTCCTAGTCCAAGGGCCGCGACGATCCATGTTTCCATTGTCCAGGTCCAAGGGCCGCGACGATCCATGTTTCCATTGTCCAGGTCCAAGGGCCGCGACGATCCATGTTTCCATTCTCCTAGTCCAAGGGCCGCGACGATCCATGTTTCCATTGTCCAGGTCCAAGGGCCGCGACGATCCATGTTTCCACTGTCCAGGTCCAAGGGCCGCGACGATCCATGTTTCCATTCTCCTAGTCCAAGGGCCGCGACGATCCATGTTTCCATTCTCCTAGTCCAAGGGCCGCGACGATCCATGTTTCCACTGACCAAGTCCAAGGGCAGCGACGATCCATGTTTCCATTGTCCAGGTCCAAGGGCCGCGACGATCCATGTTTCCACTGTCCAAGTCCAAGGGCTGCGACGATCCATGTTTCCACTGTCCAGGTGCATGGGCTGCGACGATCCATGTTTCCATTGTCCAGGTCCAAGGGCTGCGACGATCCATGTTTCCATTGTCCAGGTCCAAGTGATGCGACGATCCATATTTCCATTATCCAAGTCCAAGGGCTGCGACAATCCATGTTTCCATTGTCCAAGTCCAAGGGCTGTGACGATCCATGTTTCCATTCTCTAGTCCAAGGGCCGCGACGATCCATGTTTCCATTCTCCTAGTCCAAGGGCCGCGACGATCCATGTTTCCACTGTCCAAGTCCAAGGGCCGCGACGATCCATGTTTCCACTGTCCAAGTCCAAGGGCTGCGACGATCCATGTTTCCACTGTCCAGGTACATGGGCTGCGACGATCCATGTTTCCATTGTCCAGGTCCAAGGGCTGCGACGATCCATGTTTCCATTCTCCTAGTCCAAGGGCTGCGACGATCCATGTTTCCATTCTCCTAGTCCAAGGGCTGTGACGATCCATGTTTCCATTCTCCTAGTCCAAGGGCCGCGACGATCCATGTTTCCATTCTCCTAGTCCAAGGGCCGCGACGATCCATGTTTCCATTCTCCTAGTCCAAGGGCTGCGTCGATCCATGTTTCCACTGTCCAGGTCCAAGGGCCGCGACGATCCATGTTTCCACTGTCCAAGTCCAAGAGATGCGACGATCCATGTTTCCATTGTCCAAGTCCAAGGGCCGCGACGATCCATGTTTCCATTGTCCTAGTCCAAGGGCCGCGACGATACATGTTTCCACTGTCCATGTCCAAGGGCCGCGACGATCCATGTTTCCATTCTCCTAGTCCAAGGGCCGCGACGATCCATGTTTCCATTGTCCAAGCCCAAGGGCCGCGACGATCCATGTTTCCATTGTCCAAGTCCAAGGGCCGCGACGATCCATGTTTCCACTGTCCAACTCCAAGGGCCGCGACGATCCATGTTTACACTGTCCACGTCCAAGGGCCGTGACGATCCATGTTTCCACTGTCCAAGTCCAAGGGCCGCGACGATCCATGTTTCCACTGTCCAAGTCCAAGGGCCGCGACGATCCATGTTTCCACTGTCCAGGTCCAAGTGCCGCGACGATCCATGTTTCCACTGTCCAGGTCCAAGGGCTGCGACGATCCATGTTTCCACTGTCCAGGTCCAAGGGCCGCGACGATCCATGTTTCCACTGTCCAGGTCCAAGGGCCGCGACGATCCATGTTTCCACTGTCCAGGTCCAAGGGCCGCAACGATCCATGTTTCCATTGTCCAGGTCCACGGGCCGCGACGATCCATGTTTCCACTGTCCAGGTCCAAGGGCCGCGACGATCCATGTTTCCATTCTCCTAGTCCAAGGGCCGCGACGATCCATGTTTCCATTGTCCAGGTCCAAGGGCCGCGACGATCCATGTTTCCATTCTCCTAGTCCAAGGGCCGCGACGATCCATGTTTCCATTGTCCAGGTCCAAGGGCCGCGACGATCCATGTTTCCATTGTCCAGGTCCAAGGGCCGCGACGATCCATGTTTCCATTCTCCTAGTCCAAGGGCCGCGACGATCCATGTTTCCATTGTCCAGGTCCAAGGGCCGCGACGATCCATGTTTCCACTGTCCAGGTCCAAGGGCCGCGACGATCCATGTTTCCATTCTCCTAGTCCAAGGGCCGCGACGATCCATGTTTCCATTCTCCTAGTCCAAGGGCCGCGACGATCCATGTTTCCACTGACCAAGTCCAAGGGCAGCGACGATCCATGTTTCCATTGTCCAGGTCCAAGGGCTGCGACGATCCATGTTTCCACTGTCCAGGTCCAAGGGCCGCGACGATCCATGTTTCCAGTCTCCTAGTCCAAGGGCCGCAACGATCCATGTTTCCATTCTCCTAGTCCAAGGGCTGCGACGATCCATGTTTCCACTGTCCAGCTCCAAGGGCTGCGACGATCCATGTTTCCATTGTCCAGGTCCAAGGGCCGCGACGATCCATGTTTCCATTGTCCAGGTCCACGGGCCGCGACGATCCATGTTTCCATTGTCCAGGGCCAAGGGCCTCGCCGATCCATCTTTCCATTGTCCAAGTCCAAGGGCCGCCACGATCCATGTTTCCATTGTCCAGGTCCAAGGGCCGTGACGATCCATGTCTCCTTTGTCCAAGTCCAAGTGCCGCGACGATCCATGTTTCCCTGTCCAACTCCAAGGGCTGTGACGATCCATGTTTCCATTGTCCAAGTCCAAGGGCTGTGACGATCCATGTTTCCATTCTCTAGTCCAAGGGCCGCGACGATCCATGTTTCCATTCTCCTAGTCCAAGGGCCGCGACGATCCATGTTTCCACTGTCCAAGTCCAAGGGCCGCGACGATCCATGTTTCCATTGTCCAGGTCCAAGGGCTGCGACGATCCATGTTTCCATTCTCCTAGTCCAAGGGCTGCGACGATCCATGTCTCCATTGTCCAAGTCCAAGGGATGCGACGATCCATGTTTCTATTCTCCTAGTCCAAGGGCTGTGACGATCCATGTTTCCATTCTCCTAGTCCAAGGGCCGCGACGATCCATGTTTCCATTCTCCTAGTCCAAGGGCTGCGTCGATCCATGTTTCCACTGTCCAGGTCCAAGGGCCGCGACGATCCATGTTTCCACTGTCCAAGTCCAAGAGATGCGACGATCCATGTTTCCATTGTCCAAGTCCAAGGGCTGCGACGATCCATGTTTCCATTGTCCTAGTCCAAGGGCCGCGACGATTCATGTTTCCACTGTCCATGTCCAAGGGCCGCGACGATCCATGTTTCCACTGTCCAAGTCCAAGGGCCGCGACGATCCATGTTTCCACTGTCCAGTTGCATGGGCTGCAATGATCCATGTTTCCATTGTCCAGGTCCAAGGGCTGCGACGATCCATGTTTCCATTGTCCAGGTCCAAGTGATGCGACGATCCATATTTCCATTATCCAAGTCCAAGGGCTGCGACAATCCATGTTTCCCTGTCCAACTCCAAGGGCTGTGACGATCCATGTTTCCATTGTCCAAGTCCAAGGGCTGTGACGATCCATGTTTCCATTCTCTAGTCCAAGGGCCGCGACGATCCATGTTTCCATTCTCCTAGTCCAAGGGCCGCGACGATCCATGTTTCCACTGTCCAAGTCCAAGGGCCGCGACGATCCATGTTTCCACTGTCCAAGTCCAAGGGCTGCGACGATCCATGTTTCCACTGTCCAGGTACATGGGCTGCGACGATCCATGTTTCCATTGTCCAGGTCCAAGGGCTGCGACGATCCATGTTTCCATTCTCCTAGTCCAAGGGCTGCGACGATCCATGTTTCCATTCTCCTAGTCCAAGGGCTGTGACGATCCATGTTTCCATTCTCCTAGTCCAAGGGCCGCGACGATCCATGTTTCCATTCTCCTAGTCCAAGGGCCGCGACGATCCATGTTTCCATTCTCCTAGTCCAAGGGCTGCGTCGATCCATGTTTCCACTGTCCAGGTCCAAGGGCCGCGACGATCCATGTTTCCACTGTCCAAGTCCAAGAGATGCGACGATCCATGTTTCCATTGTCCAAGTCCAAGGGCCGCGACGATCCATGTTTCCATTGTCCTAGTCCAAGGGCCGCGACGATTCATGTTTCCACTGTCCATGTCCAAGGGCCGCGACGATCCATGTTTCCATTCTCCTAGTCCAAGGGCCGCGACGATCCATGTTTCCATTGTCCAAGCCCAAGGGCCGCGACGATCCATGTTTCCATTGTCCAAGTCCAAGGGCCGCGACGATCCATGTTTCCACTGTCCAACTCCAAGGGCCGCGACGATCCATGTTTACACTGTCCACGTCCAAGGGCCGTGACGATCCATGTTTCCACTGTCCAAGTCCAAGGGCCGCGACGATCCATGTTTCCACTGTCCAAGTCCAAGGGCCGCGACGATCCATGTTTCCACTGTCCAGGTCCAAGTGCCGCGACGATCCATGTTTCCACTGTCCAGGTCCAAGGGCTGCGACGATCCATGTTTCCACTGTCCAGGTCCAAGGGCCGCGACGATCCATGTTTCCACTGTCCAGGTCCAAGGGCCGCGACGATCCATGTTTCCACTGTCCAGGTCCAAGGGCCGCAACGATCCATGTTTCCATTGTCCAGGTCCACGGGCCGCGACGATCCATGTTTCCATTGTCCAGGTCCAAGGGCCGCGACGATCCATGTTTCCACTGTCCAGGTCCAAGGGCCGCGACGATCCATGTTTCCATTCTCCTAGTCCAAGGGCCGCGACGATCCATGTTTCCATTCTCCTAGTCCAAGGGCCGCGACGATCCATGTTTCCACTGACCAAGTCCAAGGGCAGCGACGATCCATGTTTCCATTGTCCAGGTCCAAGGGCTGCGACGATCCATGTTTCCACTGTCCAGGTCCAAGGGCCGCGACGATCCATGTTTCCAGTCTCCTAGTCCAAGGGCCGCAACGATCCATGTTTCCATTCTCCTAGTCCAAGGGCTGCGACGATCCATGTTTCCACTGTCCAGCTCCAAGGGCTGCGACGATCCATGTTTCCATTGTCCAGGTCCAAGGGCCGCGACGATCCATGTTTCCATTGTCCAGGTCCACGGGCCGCGACGATCCATGTTTCCATTGTCCAGGGCCAAGGGCCTCGCCGATCCATCTTTCCATTGTCCAAGTCCAAGGGCCGCCACGATCCATGTTTCCATTGTCCAGGTCCAAGGGCCGTGACGATCCATGTCTCCTTTGTCCAAGTCCAAGTGCCGCGACGATCCATGTTTCCAGTGTCCAAGTCCAGGGGCCGCGACGATCCATGTTTCCAGTGTCCAAGTCCAAGGGCCGCGACGATCCATGTTTCTATTGTCCAGGTCCAAGGGCCGCGACGATCCATGTTTCCATTGTCGAAGTCCAAGGGCCGCGACGATCCATGTTTCCATTCTCCCAGTCCAAGGGCCGCGACGATCCATGTTTCCATTCTCCCAGTCCAAGGGCCGCGACGATCCATGTTTCTATTGTCCAGGTCCAACGGTCGCGACGATCCATGTTTCCATTGTCGAAGTCCAAGGGCCGCGACGATCCATGTTTCCACTGTCCAAGTCCAAGGGCCGCGACGATCCATGTTTCCATTGTCCAGGTCCAAGGGCTGCGACGATCTATGTTTCCATTGTCCAGGTCCAAGGGCTGCGACGATCCATGTTTCCACTGTCCAGGTCCAAGTGACGCGACGATCCATGTTTCCACTGTCCAGGTCCAAGGGCCGCGACGATCCATGTTTCCACTGTCCAGCTCCAAGGGCTGCGACGATCCATGTTTCCACTGTCCAGGTCCAAGGGCTGCGACGATCCATGTTTCCACTGTCCAGGTCCAAGGGCTGCGACGATCCATGTTTCCACTGTCCAGGTCCAAGGGCTGCGACGATCCATGTTTCCACTGTCCAGCTCCAAGGGCTGCGACGATCCATGTTTCCACTGTCCAAGTCCAAGGGCTGCGACGATCCATGTTTCCACTGTCCAAGTCCAAGGGCTGCGACGATCCATGTTTCCACTGTCCAGGTGCATGGGCTGCGACGATCCATGTTTCCATTGTCCAGGTCCAAGGGCTGCGACGATCCATGTTTCCATTGTCCAGGTCCAAGGGCTGCGACGATCCATGTTTCCATTGTCCAGGTCCAAGGGCTGCGACGATCCATGTTTCCATTATCCAGGTCCAAGGGCTGCGACGATCCATGTTTCCATTATCCAGGTCCAAGGGCTGCGACGATCCATGTTTCCATTGTCCAGGTCCAAGGGCTGCGACGATCCATGTTTCAATTCTCCTAGTCCAAGGGCTGTGACGATCCATGTTTCCCTGTCCAACTCCAACGGCTGTGACGATCCATGTTTCCATTGTCCAAGACCAAGGGCTGTGACGATCCATGTTTCAATTCTCCTAGTCCAAGGGCTGCGACGATCCATGTTTCCATTCTCCTAGTCCAAGGGCCGCGACGATCCATGTTTCCATTCTCCTAGTCCAAGGGCCGCGACGATCCATGTTTCCACTGTCCAAGTCCAAGGGCCGCGACGATCCATGTTTCCACTGTCCAAGTCCAAGGGCTGCGACGATCCATGTTTCCATTGTCCAGGTCCAAGGGCTGCGACGATCCATGTTTCCATTGTCCAGGTCCAAGTGATGCGACGATCCATATTTCCATTATCCAAGTCCAAGGGCTGCGACAATCAATGTTTCCCTGTCCAACTCCAAGGGCTGTGACGATCCATGTTTCCATTGTCCAAGTCCAAGGGCTGTGACGATCCATGTTTCCATTCTCTAGTCCAAGGGCCGCGACGATCCATGTTTCCATTCTCCTAGTCCAAGGGCCGCGACGATCCATGTTTCCACTGTCCAAGTCCAAGGGCCGCGACGATCCATGTTTCCACTGTCCAAGTCCAAGGGCTGCGACGATCCATGTTTCCACTGTCCAGGTACATGGGCTGCGACGATCCATGTTTCCATTGTCCAGGTCCAAGGGCTGCGACGATCCATGTTTCCATTCTCCTAGTCCAAGGGCTGCGACGATCCATGTCTCCATTGTCCAAGTCCAAGGGATGCGACGATCCATGTTTCTATTCTCCTAGTCCAAGGGCTGTGACGATCCATGTTTCCATTCTCCTAGTCCAAGGGCCGCGACGATCCATGTTTCCATTCTCCTAGTCCAAGGGCTGCGTCGATCCATGTTTCCACTGTCCAGGTCCAAGGGCCGCGACGATCCATGTTTCCACTGTCCAGGTCCAAGGGCCGCGACGATCCATGTTTCCACTGTCCAAGTCCAAGAGATGCGACGATCCATGTTTCCATTGTCCAAGTCCAAGGGCTGCGACGATCCATGTTTCCATTGTCCTAGTCCAAGGGCCGCGACGATTCATGTTTCCACTGTCCATGTCCAAGGGCCGCGACGATCCATGTTTCCACTGTCCAAGTCCAAGGGCCGCGACGATCCATGTTTCCACTGTCCAGGTGCATGGGCTGCAACGATCCATGTTTCCATTGTCCAGGTCCAAGGGCTGCGACGATCCATGTTTCCATTGTCCAGGTCCAAGTGATGCGACGATCCATATTTCCATTATCCAAGTCCAAGGGCTGCGACAATCCATGTTTCCCTGTCCAACTCCAAGGGCTGTGACGATCCATGTTTCCATTGTCCAAGTCCAAGGGCTGTGACGATCCATGTTTCCATTCTCTAGTCCAAGGGCCGCGACGATCCATGTTTCCATTCTCCTAGTCCAAGGGCCGCGACGATCCATGTTTCCACTGTCCAAGTCCAAGGGCCGCGACGATCCATGTTTCCACTGTCCAAGTCCAAGGGCTGCGACGATCCATGTTTCCACTGTCCAGGTACATGGGCTGCGACGATCCATGTTTCCATTGTCCAGGTCCAAGGGCTGCGACGATCCATGTTTCCATTCTCCTAGTCCAAGGGCTGCGACGATCCATGTTTCCATTCTCCTAGTCCAAGGGCTGTGACGATCCATGTTTCCATTCTCCTAGTCCAAGGGCCGCGACGATCCATGTTTCCATTCTCCTAGTCCAAGGGCCGCGACGATCCATGTTTCCATTCTCCTAGTCCAAGGGCTGCGTCGATCCATGTTTCCACTGTCCAGGTCCAAGGGCCGCGACGATCCATGTTTCCACTGTCCAAGTCCAAGAGATGCGACGATCCATTTTTCCATTGTCCAAGTCCAAGGGCCGCGACGATCCATGTTTCCATTGTCCTAGTCCAAGGGCCGCGACGATTCATGTTTCCACTGTCCATGTCCAAGGGCCGCGACGATCCATGTTTCCATTCTCCTAGTCCAAGGGCCGCGACGATCCATGTTTCCATTGTCCAAGCCCAAGGGCCGCGACGATCCATGTTTCCATTGTCCAAGTCCAAGGGCCGCGACGATCCATGTTTCCACTGTCCAACTCCAAGGGCCGCGACGATCCATGTTTACACTGTCCACGTCCAAGGGCCGTGACGATCCATGTTTCCACTGTCCAAGTCCAAGGGCCGCGACGATCCATGTTTCCACTGTCCAAGTCCAAGGGCCGCGACGATCCATGTTTCCACTGTCCAGGTCCAAGTGCCGCGACGATCCATGTTTCCATTGTCCAGGTCCAAGGGCCGCGACGATCAATGTTTCCACTGTCCAGGTCCAAGGGCCGCGACGATCCATGTTTCAACTGACCAGGTCCAAGGGCCGCGACGATCCATGTTTCCATTATCCTAGTCCAAGGGCCGCGACGATCCATGTTTCCATTCTCCTAGTCCAAGGGCCGCGACGATCCATGTTTCCACTGACCAAGTCCAAGGGCAGCGACGATCCATGTTTCGATTGTCCAGGTCCAAGGGCTGCGACGATCCATGTTTCCACTGTCCAGGTCCAAGGGCCGCGACGATCCATGTTTCCATTGTCCAGGTCCACGGGCCGCGACGATCCATGTTTCCATTGTCCAGGTCCAAGGGCCGCGACGATCCATGTTTCCATTGTCCTAGTCCAAGGGCCGCGACGATCCATGTTTCCATTGTCCAGGTCCACTGGCCGCGCCGATCCATCTTTCCATTGTCCAAGTCCAAGGGCCGCCACGATCCATGTTTCCATTGTCCAGGTCCAAGGGCCGTGACGATCCATGTTTCAATTGTCCAAGTCCAAGGGCCGCGATGATCCATGTTTCCATTGTCCAGGTCCAAGGGCCGCGCCGATCCATGTTTCCATTGTCCTAGTCCAAGGGCCGCGACGATCCATGTTTCCATTGTCCAGGTCCACGGGCCGCGCCGATCCATCTTTCCATTGTCCAAGTCCAAGGGCCGCCACGATCCATGTTTCCATTGTCCAGGTCCAAGGGCCGTGACGATCCATGTTTCAATTGTCCAAGTCCAAGGGCCGCGACGATCCATGTCTCCTTTGTCCAAGTCCAAGGGCCGCGACGATCCATGTTTCCAGTGTCCAAGTCCAGGGGCCGCGACGATCCATGTTTCCAGTGTCCAAGTCCAAGGGCCGCGACGATCCATGTTTCCATTGTCGAAGTCCAAGGGCCGCGACGATCCATGTTTCCATTCTCCCAGTCCAAGGGCCGCGACGATCCATGTTTCCATTTTCCCAGTCCAAGGGCCGCGACGATCCATGTTTCTATTGTCCAGGTCCAACGGCCGCGACGATCCATGTTTCCATTGTCGAAGTCCAAGGGCCGCGACGATCCATGTTTCCACTGTCCAGGTCCAAGGGCCGCGACGATCCATGTTTCCATTGTCCAGGTCCAAGGGCTGCGACGATCTATGTTTCCATTGTCCAGGACCAAGGGCTGCGACGATCCATGTTTCCATTGTCCAGGTCCAAAGGCTGCGACGATCCATGTTTCCACTGTCCAGGTCCAAGTGACGCGACGATCCATGTTTCCACTGTCCAAGTCCAAGGGCTGCGACGATCCATGTTTCCATTGTCCAGGTCCAAGGGCTGCGACGATCCATGTTTCCATTGTCCAGGTCCAAAGGCTGCGACGATCCATGTTTCCACTGTCCAGGTCCAAGTGACGCGACGATCCATGTTTCCACTGTCCAGGTCGAAGGGCCGCGACGATCCATGTTTCCACTGTCCAGCTCCAAGGGCTGCGACGATCCATGTTTCCACTGTCCAGGTCCAAGGTCTGCGACGATCCATGTTTCCACTGTCCAGGTCCAAGGGCTGCGACGATCCATGTTTCCACTGTCCAGGTCCAAGGGCTGCGACGATCCATGTTTCCACTGTCCAGGTCCAAGGGCTGCGACGATCCATGTTTCCACTGTCCAGGTCCAAGGGCTGCGACGATCCATGTTTCCACTGTCCAGGTCCAAGGGCTGCGACGATCCATGTTTCCACTGTCCAGGTCCAAGGTCTGCGACGATCCATGTTTCCACTGTCCAGGTCCAAGGGCTGCGACGATCCATGTTTCCACTGTCCAAGTCCAAGGGCTGCGACGATCCATGTTTCCACTGTCCAGGTGCATGGGCTGCGACGATCCATGTTACCATTGTCCAGGTCCAAGGGCTGCGACGATCCATGTTTCCATTGTCCAGGTCCAAGGGCTGCGACGATCCATGTTACCATTGTCCAGGTCCAAGGGCTGCGACGATCCATGTTTCCATTGTCCAGGTCCAAGGGCTGCGACGATCCATGTTTCCATTATCCAAGTCCAAGGGCTGCGACAATTAATGTTTCCCTGTCCAACTCCAACGGCTGTGACGATCCATGTTTCCATTGTCCTAGTCCAAGGGCTGCGACGATCCATGTTTCCATTCTCCTAGTCCAAGGGCCGCGACGTTCCATGTTTCCATTCTCCTAGTCCAAGGGGCGCGACGATCCATGTTTCCACTGTCCAAGTCCAAGGGCTGCGACGATCCATGTTTCCACTGTCCAGGTGCATGGGCTGCGACGATCCATGTTTCCATTGTCCAGGTCCAAGGGCTGCGACGATCCATGTTTCCACTGTCCAGGTCCAAGTGACGCGACGATCCATGTTTCCACTGTCCAGGTCCAAGGGCCGCGACGATCCATGTTTCCACTGTCCAGGTCCAAGGGCTGCGACGATCCATGTCTCCACTGTCCAGGTCCAAGGGCTGCGACGATCCATGTCTCCACTGTCCAGGTCCATGGGCTGCGACGATCCATTTTTCCATTGTCCAGGTCCAAGGGCAGCGACGATCCATGTTTCCATTCTCCTAGTCCAAGGGCCGCGACGATCCATGTTTCCATTCTCCTAGTCCAAGGGCCGCGACGATCCATGTTTCCACTGTCCAAGTCCAAGGGCCGCGACGATCCATGTTTCCACTGTCCAAGTCCAAGGGCTGCGACGATCCATGTTTCCACTGTCCAGCTACATGGGCTGCGACGATCCATGTTTCCATTGTCCAGGTCCAAGGGCTGCGACGATCCATGTTTCCATTGTCCAGGTCAAACGGCTGCGACGATCCATCTTTCCATTATCCAAGTCCAAGGGCTGCGACGATCCATGTTTCCCTGTCCAACTCCAAGGGCTGTGACCATCCATGTTTCCATTGTCCAAGTCCAAGGGCTGTGACGATCCATGTTTCCATTCTCCTAGTCCAAGGGCTGCGACGATCCATGTCTCCATTGTCCAAGTCCAAGGGATGCGACGATCCATGTTTCTATTCTCCTCGTCCAAGGGCTGTGACGATCCATGTTTCCATTCTCCTAGTCCAAGGGCTGCGACGATCCATGTTTCCATTCTCCTAGTCCAAGGGCTGCGTCGATCCATGTTTCCACTGTCCAGGTCCAAGGGCTGCGACGATCCATGTTTCCACTGTCCAAGTCCAAGAGATGCGACGATCCATGTTTCCATTGTCCAAGTCCAAGGGCTGCGACGATCCATGTTTCCATTCTCCCAGTCCAAGGGCCGCGACGATCCATGTTTCCATTCTCCCAGTCCAAGGGCCGCGACGATCCATGTTTCTATTGTCCAGGTCCAACGGCCGCGACGATCCATGTTTCCATTGTCGAAGTCCAAGGGCCACGACGATCCATGTTTCCACTGTCCAGGTCCAAGGGCCGCGACGATCCATGTTTCCATTGTCCAGGTCCAAGGGCTGCGACGATCTATGTTTCCATTGTCCAGGTCCAAGGGCTGCGACGATCCATGTTTCCAGTGTCCAAGTCCAGGGGCCGCGACGATCCATGTTTCCAGAGTCCAAGTCCAAGGGCCGCGACGATCCATGTTTCCAGTGTCCAAGTCCAAGGGCCGCGACGATCCATGTTTCTATTGTCCAGGTCCAAGGGCCGCGACGATCCATGTTTCCATTGTCGAAGTCCAAGGGCCGCGACGATCCATGTTTCCATTCTCCCAGTCCAAGGGCCGCGACGATCCATGTTTCCATTCTCCCAGTCCAAGGGCCGCGACGATCCATGTTTCTATTGTCCAGGTCCAACGGCCGCGACGATCCATGTTTCCATTGTCGAAGTCCAAAGGCCACGACGATCCATGTTTCCACTGTCCAGGTCCAAGGGCCGCGACGATCCATGTTTCCATTGTCCAGGTCCAAGGGCTGCGACGATCTATGTTTCCATTGTCCAGGTCCAAGGGCTGCGACGATCCATGTTTCCATTGTCCAGGTCCAAGGGCTGCGACGTTCCATGTTTCCATTGTCCAGGTCCAAGTGACGCGACGATCCATGTTTCCACTGTCCAGGTCCAAGGGCCGCGACGATCCATGTTTCCACTGTCCAGCTCCAAGGGCTGCGACGATCCATGTTTCCACTGTCCAGCTCCAAGGGCTGCGACGATCCATGTTTCCACTGTCCAGGTCCAAGGGCTGCGACGATCCATGTTTCCACTGTCCAGGTCTAAGGGCTGCGACGATCCATGTTTCCACTGTCCAAGTCCAAGGGCTGCGACGATCCATGTTTCCATTGTCCAAGTCCAAGGGCTGTGACGATCCATGTTTCCATTCTCCTAGTCCAAGGGCTGCGACGATGCATGTTTCCATTCTCCTAGTCCAAGGGCCGCGACGATCCATGTTTCCATTCTCCTAGTCCAATGGCCGCGACGATCCATGTTTCCACTGTCCAAGTCCAAGGGCCGCGACGATCCATGTTTCCACTGTCCAAGTCCAAGGGTTGCGACGATCCATGTTTCCACTGTCCAGGTGCATGGGCTGCGACGATCCATGTTTCCATTGTCCAGGTCCAAGGGCTGCGACGATCCATGTTTCCATTGTCCAGGTCCAAGTGATGCGACGATCCATATTTCCATTATCCAAGTCCAAGGGCTGCGACAATCCATGTTTCCCTGTCCAACTCCAAGGGCTGTGACGATCCATGTTTCCATTGTCCAAGTCCAAGGGCTGTGACGATCCATGTTTCCATTCTCTAGTCCAAGGGCCGCGACGATCCATGTTTCCATTCTCCTAGTCCAAGGGCCGCGACGATCCATGTTTCCACTGTCCAAGTCCAAGGGCCGCGACGATCCATGTTTCCACTGTCCAAGTCCAAGGGCTGCGACGATCCATGTTTCCACTGTCCAGGTACATGGGCTGCGACGATCCATGTTTCCATTGTCCAGGTCCAAGGGCTGCGACGATCCATGTTTCCATTGTCCAGGTCCAAGGGCTGCGACGATCCATGTTTCCATTCTCCTAGTCCAAGGGCTGCGACGATCCATGTCTCCATTGTCCAAGTCCAAGGGATGCGACGATCCATGTTTCTATTCTCCTAGTCGAAGGGCTGTGACGATCCATGTTTCCATTCTCCTAGTCCAAGGGCTGCGTCGATCCATGTTTCCACTGTCCAGGTCCAAGGGCCGCGACGATCCATGTTTCCACTGTCCAAGTCCAAGAGATGCGACGATCCATGTTTCCATTGTCCAAGTCCAAGGGCTGCGACGATCCATGTTTCCATTGTCCTAGTCCAAGGGCCGCGACGATTCATGTTTCCACTGTCCATGTCCAAGGGCCGCGACGATCCATGTTTCCATTCTCCTAGTCCAAGGGCCGCGACGATCCATGTTTCCATTGTCCAAGCCCAAGGGCCGCGACGATCCATGTTTCCATTGTCCAAGTCCAAGGGCTGCGACGATCTATGTTTCCATTGTCCAGGTCCAAGGGCTGCGACGATCCATGTTTCCAGTGTCCAAGTCCAGGGGCCGCGACGATCCATGTTTCCAGAGTCCAAGTCCAAGGGCCGCGACGATCCATGTTTCCAGTGTCCAAGTCCAAGGGCCGCGACGATCCATGTTTCTATTGTCCAGGTCCAAGGGCCGCGACGATCCATGTTTCCATTGTCGAAGTCCAAGGGCCGCGACGATCCATGTTTCCATTCTCCCAGTCCAAGGGCCGCGACGATCCATGTTTCCATTCTCCCAGTCCAAGGGCCGCGACGATCCATGTTTCTATTGTCCAGGTCCAACGGCCGCGACGATCCATGTTTCCATTGTCGAAGTCCAAAGGCCACGACGATCCATGTTTCCACTGTCCAGGTCCAAGGGCCGCGACGATCCATGTTTCCATTGTCCAGGTCCAAGGGCTGCGACGATCTATGTTTCCATTGTCCAGGTCCAAGGGCTGCGACGATCCATGTTTCCATTGTCCAGGTCCAAGGGCTGCGACGTTCCATGTTTCCATTGTCCAGGTCCAAGTGACGCGACGATCCATGTTTCCACTGTCCAGGTCCAAGGGCCGCGACGATCCATGTTTCCACTGTCCAGCTCCAAGGGCTGCGACGATCCATGTTTCCACTGTCCAGCTCCAAGGGCTGCGACGATCCATGTTTCCACTGTCCAGGTCCAAGGGCTGCGACGATCCATGTTTCCACTGTCCAGGTCTAAGGGCTGCGACGATCCATGTTTCCACTGTCCAAGTCCAAGGGCTGCGACGATCCATGTTTCCATTGTCCAAGTCCAAGGGCTGTGACGATCCATGTTTCCATTCTCCTAGTCCAAGGGCTGCGACGATGCATGTTTCCATTCTCCTAGTCCAAGGGCCGCGACGATCCATGTTTCCATTCTCCTAGTCCAATGGCCGCGACGATCCATGTTTCCACTGTCCAAGTCCAAGGGCCGCGACGATCCATGTTTCCACTGTCCAAGTCCAAGGGTTGCGACGATCCATGTTTCCACTGTCCAGGTGCATGGGCTGCGACGATCCATGTTTCCATTGTCCAGGTCCAAGGGCTGCGACGATCCATGTTTCCATTGTCCAGGTCCAAGTGATGCGACGATCCATATTTCCATTATCCAAGTCCAAGGGCTGCGACAATCCATGTTTCCCTGTCCAACTCCAAGGGCTGTGACGATCCATGTTTCCATTGTCCAAGTCCAAGGGCTGTGACGATCCATGTTTCCATTCTCTAGTCCAAGGGCCGCGACGATCCATGTTTCCATTCTCCTAGTCCAAGGGCCGCGACGATCCATGTTTCCACTGTCCAAGTCCAAGGGCCGCGACGATCCATGTTTCCACTGTCCAAGTCCAAGGGCTGCGACGATCCATGTTTCCACTGTCCAGGTACATGGGCTGCAACGATCCATGTTTCCATTGTCCAGGTCCAAGGGCTGCGACGATCCATGTTTCCATTGTCCAGGTCCAAGGGCTGCGACGATCCATGTTTCCATTCTCCTAGTCCAAGGGCTGCGACGATCCATGTCTCCATTGTCCAAGTCCAAGGGATGCGACGATCCATGTTTCTATTCTCCTAGTCCAAGGGCTGTGACGATCCATGTTTCCATTCTCCTAGTCCAAGGGCTGCGTCGATCCATGTTTCCACTGTCCAGGTCCAAGGGCCGCGACGATCCATGTTTCCACTGTCCAAGTCCAAGAGATGCGACGATCCATGTTTCCATTGTCCAAGTCCAAGGGCTGCGACGATCCATGTTTCCATTGTCCTAGTCCAAGGGCCGCGACGATTCATGTTTCCACTGTCCATGTCCAAGGGCCGCGACGATCCATGTTTCCATTCTCCTAGTCCAAGGGCCGCGACGATCCATGTTTCCATTGTCCAAGCCCAAGGGCCGCGACGATCCATGTTTCCATTGTCCAAGTCCAAGGGCCGCGACGATCCATGTTTCCACTGTCCAAGTCCAAGGGCCGCGACGATCCATGTTTACACTGTCCACGTCCAAGGGCCGTGACGATCCATGTTTACACTGTCCAAGTCCAAGGGCCGCGACGATCCATGTTTCCACTGTCCAAATCCAAGGGCCGCGACGATCCATGTTTCCAGTGTCCAGGTCCAAGGGCCGCGACGATCCATGTTTCCACTGTCCAGCTCCAAGGGCTGCGACGATCCATTTTCCACTGTCCAGGTCCAAGGGCTGCGACGATCCATGTTTCCATTGTCCAGGTCCAAGGGCTGCGACGATCCGTTTCCACTGTCCAGGTCCAAGGGCTGCGACGATCCATGTTTCCACTGTCCAGGTCCAAGTGCCGCGACGATCCATGTTTCCACTGTCCAGGTCCAAGGGCTGCGACGATCCATGTTTCCACTGTCCAGGTCCAAGGGCTGCGACGATCCATGTTTCCACTGTCCAGGTCCAAGGGCCGCGACGATCCATGTTTCCACTGTCCAGGTCCAAGGGCCGCAACGATCCATGTTTCCATTGTCCAGGTCCAAGGGCCGCGACGATCCATGTTTCCACTGTCCAGGTCCAAGGGCCGCGACGATCCATGTTTCCACTGTCCAGGTCCAAGGGCCGCGACGATCCATGTTTCCACTGTCCAGGTCCAAGGGCCGCGACGATCCATGTTTCAATTGTCCAGGTCCAAGGGCCGCGACGATCCATGTTTCCATTCTCCTAGTCCAAGGGCCGCGACGATCCATGTTTCCATTCTCCTAGTCCAAGGGCTGCGACGATCCATGTTTCCACTGACCAAGTCCAAGGGCAGCGACGATCCATGTTTCCATTGTCCAGGTCCAAGGGCTGCGACGTTCCATGTTTCCACTGTCCAGGTCCAAGGGCCGCGACGATCCATGTTTCCATTGTCCAGGTCCACGGGCCGCGACGATCCATGTTTCCATTGTCCAGGTCCAAGGGCCGCGCCGATCCATCTTTCCATTGTCCAAGTCCAAGGGCCGCCACGATCCATGTTTCCATTGTCCAGATCCAAGGGCCGTGACGATCCATGTTTGCATTGTCCAAGTCCAAGGGCCGCGACGATCCATGTCTCCTTTGTCCAAGTCCAAGGGCCGCGACGATCCATGTTTCCAGTGTCCAAGTCCAGGGGCCGCGACGATCCATGTTTCCAGTGTCCAAGTCCAAGGGCCGCGACGATCCATGTTTCCAGTGTCCAAGTCCAAGGGCCGCGACGATCCATGTTTCTATTGTCCAGGTCCAAGGGCCGCGACGATCCATGTTTCCATTCTCCCAGTCCAAGGGCCGCGACGATCCATGTTTCCATTCTCCCAGTCCAAGGGCCGCGACGATCCATGTTTCTATTGTCCAGGTCCAACGGCCGCGACGATCCATGTTTCCATTGTCGAAGTCCAAGGGCCGCGACGATCCATGTTTCCACTGTCCAGGTCCAAGGGCCGCGACGATCCATGTTTCCATTGTCCAGGTCCAAGGGCTGCGACGATCTATGTTTCCATTGTCCAGGTCCAAGGGCTGCGAAGATCCATGTTTCCATTGTCCAGGTCCAAGGGCTGCGACGATCCATGTTTCCACTGTCCAGGTCCAAGTGACGCGACGATCCATGTTTCCACTGTCCAGGTCCAAGGGCCGCGACGATCCATGTTTCCACTGTCCAGCTCCAAGGGCTGCGACGATCCATGTTTCCACTGTCCAGCTCCAAGGGCTGCGAAGATCCATGTTTCCATTGTCCAGGTCCAAGGGCTGCGACGATCCATGTTTCCACTGTCCAGGTCCAAGTGACGCGACGATCCATGTTTCCACTGTCCAGGTCCAAGGGCTGCGACGATCCATGTTTCCACTGTCCAGGTCCAAGGGCTGCGACGATCCATGTTTCCACTGTCCAAGTCCAAGGGCTGCGACGATCCATGTTTCCACTGTCCAAGTCCAAGGGCTGCGACGATCCATGTTTCCACTGTCCAGGTGCATGGGCTGCGACGATCCATGTTTCCATTGTCCAGGTCCAAGGGCTGCGACGATTCATGTTTCCATTGTCCAGGTCCAAGGGCTGCGACGATCCATGTTTCCATTGTCCAGCTCCAAGGGCTGCGACTATCCATGTTTCCACTGTCCAGGTCCAAGGGCTGCGACGATCCATGTTTCCACTGTCCAGGTCCAAGGGCTGCGACGATCCATGTTTCCACTGTCCAGGTCCAAGGGCTGCGACGATTCATGTTTCCACTGTCCAGGTCCAAGGGCTGCGACGATCCATGTTTCCACTGTCCAGGTCCAAGGGCTGCGACGATTCATGTTTCCACTGTCCAGGTCCAAGGGCTGCGACGATCCATGTTTCCATTGTCCAGGTCCAAGGGCTGCGACGATCCATGTTTCCACTGTCCAAGTCCAAGGGCTGCGACGATCCATGTTTCCACTTTCCAAGTCCAAGGGCTGCGACGATCCATGTTTCCACTGTCCAGGTGCATGGGCTGCGACGATCCATGTTTCCATTGTCCAGGTCTTAGGGCTGCGACGATCCATGTTTCCATTGTCCAGGTCCAAGGGCTGCGACGATCCATGTTTCCATTGTCCAAGTCCAAGGGCTGCGACGATCCATGTTTCCACTGTCCAGGTGCATGGGCTGCGACGATCCATGTTTCCATTGTCCAGGTCCAAGGGCTGCGACGATCCATGTTTCCACTGTCCAGGTCCAAGTGACGCGACGATCCATGTTTCCACTGTCCAGGTCCAAGGGCCGCGACGATCCATGTTTCCACTGTCCAGCTCCAAGGGCTGCGACGATACATGTTTCCACTGTCCAGGTCCAAGGGCTGCGACGATCCATGTTTCCATTGTCCAGGTCCAAGGGCCGCGACGATCCATGTTTCCATTGTCCAGGTCCAAGGGCCGCGCCGATCCATGTTTCCATTGTCCAGGTCCAAGGGCAGCGACGATCCATGTTTCCATTCTCCTAGTCCAAGTGCTGCGACGATCCATGTTTCCATTCTCCTAGTCCAAGGGCCGCGGCGATCAATGTTTCCACTGACCAAGTCCAAGGGCCGCGACGATCCATGTTTCCACTGTCCAAGTCCAAGGGCTGCGACGATCCATGTTTCCACTGTCCAGGTGCATGGGCTGCGACGATCCATGTTTCCATTGTCCAGGTCCAAGGGCTGTGACGATCCACGATCCATGTTTCCATTGTCCAGGTCCAAGGGCTGTGACGATCCATGTTTCCATTATCCAGGTCCAAGGGCTGCGACGATCCATGTTTCCATTATCCAAGTCCAAGGGCTGTGACAATTAATGTTTCCCTGTCCAACTCCAAGGGCTGTGACGATCCATGTTTCCATTGTCCAAGTCCAAGGGCTGTGACGATCCATGTTTCCATTCTCCTAGTCCAAGGGCTGCGACAATTAATGTTTCCCTGTCCAACTCCAAGGGCTGTGACGATCCATGTTTCCATTGTCCAAGTCCAAGGGCTGTGACGATCCATGTTTCCATTCTCCTAGTCCAAGGGCCGCGACGATCCATGTTTCCATTCTCCTAGTCCAAGGTCGCGACGATCCATGTTTCCATTCTCCTAGTCCAAGGGCCACGACGATCCATGTTTCCATTCTCCTAGTCCAAGGGCCGCGACGATCCATGTTTCCACTGTCCAAGTCCAAGGGCTGCGACGATCCATGTTTCCATTGTCCAGGTCCAAGGGCTGCGACGATCCATGTTTCCATTGTCCAGGTCCAAGTGATGCGACGATCCATATTTCCATTATCCAAGTCCAAGGGCTGCGACGATCCATGTTTCCCTGTCCAACTCCAAGGGCTGTGACGATCCATGTTTCCATTCTCTAGTCCAAGGGCCGCGACGATCCATGTTTCCATTCTCCTAGTCCAAGGGCCGCGACGATCCATGTTTCCACTGTCCAAGTCGAAGGGCCACGACGATCCATGTTTCCACTGTCCAAGTCCAAGGGCTGCGACGATCCATGTTTCCACTGTCCAGGTACATGGGCTGCGACGATCCATGTTTCCATTGTCCAGGTCCAAGGGCTGCGACGATCCATGTTTCCATTGTCCAGGTCCAAGGCCTGCGACGATCCATGTTTCCATTCTCCTAGTCCAAGGGCTGCGACGATCCATGTTTCCATTCTCCTAGTCCAAGGGCTGCGACGATCCATGTCTCCATTGTCCAAGTCCAAGGGATGCGACGATCCATGTTTCCATTCTCCTAGTCCAAGGACCGCGACGATCCATGTTTCCATTCTCCTAGTCCAAGGGCTGCGTCGATCCATGTTTCCACTGTCCAGGTCCAAGGGCCGCGACGATCCATGTTTCCACTGTCCTAGTCCAAGAGATGCGACGATCCATGTTTCCATTGTCCAAGTCCAAGGGCTGCGATGATCCATGTTTCCATTGTCCTAGTCCAAGGGCCGCGACGATTCATGTTTCCACTGTCCATGTCCAAGGGCCGCGACGATCCATGTTTCCATTCTCCTAGTCCAAGGGCCGCGACGATCCATGTTTCCATTCTCCAAGCCCAAGGGCCGCGACGATCCATGTTTCCATTGTCCAAGTCCAAGGGCCGCGACGATCCATGTTTCCACTGTCCAAGTCCAAGGGCCGCGACGATCCATGTTTACACTGTCCACGTCCAAGGGCCGTGACGATCCATGTTTACCCTGTCCAAGTCCAAGGGCCGCGACGATCCATGTTTCCACTGTCCAAGTCCAAGGGCCGCGACGATCCATGTTTCCATTGTCCAGGTCCAAGGGCCGCGACGATCCATGTTTCCAGTGTCCAGGTCCAAGGGCCGCGACGATCCATGTTTCCAGTGTCCAGGTCCAAGGGCTGCGACGATCCATGTTTCCACTGTCCAGCTCCAAGGGCTGCGACGATCCATGTTTCCACTGTCCAGCTCCAACGGCCGTGACGATCCATGTTTGCATTGTCCAAGTCCAAGGGCCGCGACGATCCATGTCTCCTTTGTCCAAGTCCAAGGGCCGCGACGATCCATGTTTCCAGTATCCAAGTCCAGGGGCCGCGACGATCCATGTTTCCAGTGTCCAAGTCCAAGGGCCGCGACGATCCATGTTTCCAGTGTCCAAGTCCAAGGGCCGCGACGATCCATGTTTCCATTCTCCCAGTCCAAGGGCCGCGACGATCCATGTTTCCACTGTCCAGGTCCAAGGGCTGCGACGATCCATGTTTCCACTGTCCAGGTCCAAGGGCTGCGAAGATCCATGTTTCCAATGTCCAGGTCCAAGGGCCGCAACGATCCATGTTTCCACTGTCCAGGTCCAAGGGCTGCGACGATCCATGTTTCCATTGTCCAGGTCCAAGGGCTGCGACGATCCATGTTTCCACTGTCCAGGTCCAAGGGCTGCGACGATCCATGTTTCCAATGTCCAGGTCCAAGGGCCGCAACGATCCATGTTTCCACTGTCCAGGTCCAAGGGCCGCGACGATCCATGTTTCCACTGTCCAGGTCCAAGGGCCGCGACGATCCATGTTTCCACTGTCCAGGTCCAAGGGCCGCGACGATCCATGTTTCAATTGTCCAGGTCCAAGGGCCGCGACGATCCATGTTTCCATTCTCCTAGTCCAAGGGCCGCGACGATCCATGTTTCCATTCTCCTAGTCCAAGGGCCGCGACGATCCATGTTTCCACTGACCAAGTCCAAGGGCAGCGACGATCCATGTTTCCATTGTCCAGGTCCAAGGGCTGCGACGATCCATGTTTCCACTGTCCAGGTCCAAGGGCCGCGACGATCCATGTTTCCATTGTCCAGGTCCACGGGCCGCGACGATCCATGTTTCCATTGTCCAGGTCCAAGGGCCGCGCCGATCCATCTTTCCATTGTCCAAGTCCAAGGGCCGCCACGATCCATGTTTCCATTGTCCAGGTCCAAGGGCCGTGACGATCCATGTTTGCATTGTCCAAGTTCAAGGGCCGCGACGATCCATGTTTCCAGTGTCCAAGTCCAGGGGCCGCGACGATCCATGTTTCCAGTGTCCAAGTCCAAGGGCCGCGACGATCCATGTTTCCAGTGTCCACGTCCAAGGGCCGCGACGATCCATGTTTCTATTGTCCAGGTCCAAGGGCCGCGACGATCCATGTTTCCATTGTCGAAGTCCAAGGGCCGCGACGATCCATGTTTCCATTCTCCCAGTCCAAGGGCCGCGACGATCCATGTTTCCATTCTCCCAGTCCAAGGGCCGCGACGATCCACGTTTCTATTGTCCAGGTCCAACGGCCGCGACGATCCATGTTTCTATTGTTGAAGTCCAAGGGCCGCGACGATCCATGTTTCCACTGTCCAGGTCCAAGGGCCGCGACGATCCATGTTTCCATTGTCCAGGTCCAAGGGCTGCGACGATCTATGTTTCCATTGTCCAGGTCCAAGGGCTGCGACGATCCATGTTTCCATTGTCCAGGTCCAAGGGCTGCGACGATCCATGTTTCCACTGTCCAGGTCCAAGTGACGCGACGATCCATGTTTCCACTGTCCAGGTCCAAGGGCCGCGACGATCCATGTTCCCACTGTCCAGCTCCAAGGGCTGCGACGATCCATGTTTCCACTGTCCAGGTCCAAGGGCTGCGACGATCCATGTTTCCACTGTCCAGGTCCAAGGGCCGCGACGATCCATGTTTCCATTGTCCAGGTCCACGGGCCGCAA